>NC_083775.1:7312925-7335425 GCF_963514075.1 Conger conger | reverse complement strand
GTGTGGATGTGTGTGCGCGCGTGTATGTGTGTGTGTGTGTGCATGTATGTGTGTGCATCCGCGTGTGTGTATGCATGTGTGAGTGAGTGAGTGAGTGAGCAAGCGAGTGAGTGAGTGAGTGTGTGTGTGAGTGTGTGTGTGTGTGTGAGTGAGTGTGTGACTGAGTGTGTGAGTGAGTGAGTGAGTGAGTGAGTGAGTGTGTGTGAGTGAGTGAGTGTGTGAGTGAGTGTGTGTGTGTGAGTGTGTGTGTGTGAGTGAGTATGTGCGTGTGAGTGTGTGTGTGTGTGTGTGTGAGAGTGTGTGTGTGTGAGAGTGAGTGAGTGTGTGTGTGTGAGTGAGTGTGTGTGAGTGAGTGTGTGTGTGTGTGTGTGAGTGAGTGTGTGTGAGTGAGTGTGTGTGTGTGTGTGTGTGTGTGAGTGTGTGTGTGTGCGCTATAAGGTGAGCAGAGAGGAACAGAAACAGTGACAGTGATAGAACAGTCAGGTGTTCTGAGCTCCAGAATGAGTGGGGCTGTAGTACGTCATCAACGGGTTCCTCCTGCACGGCGACCTACTTTTACAGAACCGAGCCAGGTTCTCCCATCGCAGAACCCCACCACAACCCCCGCACCTCTCTAACCTGCTTATCATTCATTTACAATCATCTCAATTTGTGACTTTAATGGTTCCTAATTATGCACACCGTCACGTTGCCGGGAGCAACGCCCAGAGCTGTCAGTGCAGATTAACCCTGACACATTTATCCGTTCTGCTTATGTGATTTATACGACTTATTCTATTAATCACCATGTTGTGTTAGCACCACATGTTTAGAGGCTATGATTTGTTGTCCTTTGAATCTTGGCTTTTTTTTTTTTCTCTCCAAGTTATTTCATTAATTATGATCTTGTGTCAGCAGCACGTTTACAGAATATGATTTGTTGTCGTGAGATTCCTGGCATCTCATTTTATAAATCCTGAATTTGAAATGGTGTCTGACACTAATGAAATATTGCAGAGATTTCTGATCAGCTGCACTGAAATGTTCTCCTGCAATCCTCCCGATTTTGTGTAATTCACTATGCCTACCACTGCTTATCAGATTACAAGTAAAATCATGCAGTATGTACACTCAATCTAATGAGAAATGAATTAAATGAATTAAAATGTATGTGGTTAAGGTAAATCAACCACTATGCTACAGGCCGCCCAAGTGTTGCAAGACCTGCTGGCAGCAGAATGAACATTTTTGGAACTGATGAATAATTTCATAATACAAATATAAATATAAATAATTTCACATACAAATATACGCAAATATATGCCTGCCCCAGCAGCCCCTGCGTTGGATTGGCTACTCAAACTCTGAATCACCTGAATCAGAGAAGGATACTTTACTCAGGGAAAGATGGGAACACTGGGATCCTTACTGCTCTTCTGGGGAAAGACGGGAACACCGGGATCCTTACTGCTCTTCCGGGGAATGGTCGGAAGGGTCGGCATGACGTGGATATAGGGCAGATATTACAGGAGAGAATCCCCACAGCTACACCGTGCTGCTGTTTATTAAAGGGAAATAAAAACACTGTTACGGCACCTCTGAGCCCAAACTGCTCTCCCTCCAACATTTCAGTTCTGTTTTATTGTTTGGTTGTTATTCTGCTGTGCTGCTCTTGCTACCAGCTTCCTGCTCCTGGTGAACTTCTCTGAGTGCCCGTCCTGGTGAACATACATCCATTACATTACATTACATTACATTACATTACATTAATGGCATTCGGCAGATGCTCTTATCCAGAGCGACGTACAACAAAGTGCATACCCATAACCAGGGATAAGTGCGCTGAAAGACCCAAGAGGGAAATACAATTTCAACTGCTACCTGCACAACAAAGATAAGGACCAGGGCCAATTTTTTTATTTTTTTTATTTTTTTTATTTTTATAATACCGCAACACGCGAATGTATGAACAAACCCCTTAACTAGCCAAACACTGCTTACCTAGCCAAACTAAACATCTTGATACACAAGTAAATCACTGAAAGACAACAATTAAGGTTTACAGGGAGGTAGGGAGGGACAGGGAAGGGGCGTCTTCAGTGCCTAGCCAGACATCAGTACCACTGCAGCAAATGAGTTTTTATCTGTAATTATGTGAGTGTGTCGCACCCACTCACGCACACACACACACACGCACGCACGCACGCACGCACACACACACTGAGGTTCGGCTGGCGTGAGCTTCTGATCTTCTCCTTTCGCTCCTTCCCAACAAATGGAGGTTAAAACTGTGACATGAGATTCAGTGATCAGAGGCAACATTACATTATTACATTATTGGCATTTGGCAGACGCTCTTATCCAGAGTGATGTACAGTTGATCAGACTACGCAGGAGACAATCTTCCCCTGGAGCAATGCAGGGTTAAGGGCCTTGCTCAAGGGCCCAACGGCTGTGCGGATGTTATTGTGGCTACACCAGGATTAGAACCACCGACCTTGTGTCCCAGTCATTTACCTTAACCACTACACTACAGGCCGCCCCTCCATATATTCCATATACCTCTCATGGGCTGATGCACCTGCGCGTTACATCTCCCTTAACAACCGGATGTGACGCCAGCGTTGTATTAGACTGTTTTTCAAGACACGTGACCGTCAAAATGCATTGCGATCCCTAAACCTTTCTGTGGGTTTTCCATTGGGCACCTTAGTCCATAATGGGTTAATAAAACTAGTACCTGCGTATTTTTACAGCAAAGCTTTATTCTACCCTGGAGAACAATTTGAAATTAGGCTTTGCGTCATTGTGTACGAGAGGGAGTGTATGTTCATCAAATGCCTTTCAAGGATAAATGTTCCCCTCCAATCAACATCCGTTCACTCCAAACAATATCCTTTCTCTCCAATCAATATCTTTTCACTCCAATCAATATCCCTTCACTCCGTGGTGTGTATTACTCCCCCTCCTTGTTGGACGTCAGTGAAATAGACTCCCACCCTTCAGAAATTAACTTGTGTAAACGTCGTATTGCGGGAAAAAACTAGTGCTGCTCTACCTTCCATTCCAGCTTGTCTTTAAACAGGACGCGGTGTCCAGACGTAGACCAGCTGATTCAGGAGCACGAATACACCTGGGGAACTCCCAGGATCCTCCATTCTTAGGCCCCATCACCTCATTGGCCCCAGCCAATGGTAAGAAAGCACTGGCTTCCCATCACGGGTGAATCATAGCCCCCTGCCCCCCCCCCCCCCCCCTCCCCCCTTTCATGTTGTCAGGGGCTGAGGAGGCTGCTGCCTCCCGCCATAGACTTCCGTCAGAGCTCGGAAATAACCCCGCCGTTTCCACGGGCAACCCCGCATTTACCATTTACCTTGGCCTGTTTTTTTTTGTGTTTTTTTTCTGCATATCGCTGCAAATTCCAGCGGGCAGTCAGGCGGCTCAGCTTAGAAACGTGAGCGGGAGGCGAGGGGGTGGGTGTGGGGGGGTGTGGGGGGGGCGAGGAGGTGGCGAATGCAGAGGGGGCAGAGTGCGGGTGACAGGTAGGGTTGCCAGGCAACAGAGGGGGAAGGGAGAGGCTGGCACGGGCCACCCTGAGGCACGGACAGGGAAACGAGCCAGAGAGACGCTCCAGCGTCACCGTGACGACCGGCAACTGAGAGCAACGCAGTGCTAGAACGCTGACGAAAAGCATCCCAAAAAACCTGCTCTTCTAAGAGATCAGCAGCAGATCAGTCAAAGGTATCTGGGCATAACGCACGGGGTGTGTCTTGCATGTTTGATAGTAGCCGCAATGCCAAAATGGAGGAAATAATGTTCATATTAGGACGAAGACGTGCTGCTGTCACTCCCCTCCTCTCTGTGAGACAAAATGGCGGCACGCTGCCACACGCGGGCGGAGAGGACATGTCCGTCCGGCGAAGACGCCCGTCCTCCACACACACACACACACACACACACACACACACACACACACACACACACACACACAGACGTTCGGTCACGGTTTGTGACCCCACAGAGAGTAACACTGACCTCCACTACTGCACGTCGGCCTGGAAAAGAGCGTCTGTAACGTGATGTGGATTCACCGAGGAGCGGCAGCCAGTAGCGTAGCGGTTAAGGTACAGGACTGGGACCCGCAAGGTCGGTGGTTTGATCCCCGGTGTAGCCATGATAAGATCCGCACAGCCGTTGGGCCCTTGAGCAAGGCCCTTATCCCTGCATTGCTCCAGGGGAGGATTGTCTCCTGCTTAGTCTAATCAACTGTACGTCGCTCTGTATAAGAGCGTCTGCCAAATTCCATTAATGTAATGTAATGTAAGGAGAGGGAAATACTAACTCGCTGGGTATTAATTCAATAACACTCCTACGTGTTGATTTTTACGCTGTCCTGCTGTAAATGAAACATTCATTAATTTGTTTCACTGGCTGAATGAAGTGTTGTGCACCATGTTCCAGTCTACGAGATGAACGCATACATGACCAATCATGTCCTCTGAACTGATGGTTGGCATTTATATAGCGCCTTTATCCCAAGTGCTGCATAACTGATGCTTCTCATTCACCCATTCATACACGCCAATGGCGATTGGCTGCCACTCAAGGCACCAACCAGCTTATTTACCATTTACCATTTCCATACACGATTCCTTCCCTCAATGCCCTGCCATGCCAAACACTATCCTCCGTGTTTTATATTATTATCACAATACCACCAAAGAGGCGTTTCAATGAATTAAGTCAAGTTGCAGGTGGAGGGAACACAGACAAGAACAGCAGTAATACAGTACAGTTGCTTAATTCATTCTGGAAAATATCTGAATAAATTTCATAGCAGATCCTTTCGGGCAGCAACAGTAAATAAATCATCCTCTGCTTTAACATGGCAACAGACACCAGACAATTAAGCATTAAATAATATAATTGCTTGTTAATGGACAGTTATAAATGACTAGAACTATTCTCTCTAAACAGACGGCTATCTAAACGTGGTGACAGTTTATCCGCGCTCCTTTGAAAGTGAGTAAGCAATTTAATCATCATAAAAATAGCTGAACCGTGCTCTGGAACTGCAAAATAACTGTGAAATTGTCGCACATAGTCTCAAATAAAGCAGCGGCAGGCACCTGTTAGGATTTAATTCCAAATTGGCCACAAGGGTGAAAACAATGATTTGTTTCAATGATAAAATCATTTTCCCCCTCTTCTCCTCTTTCTCCCCTCTCTTTCTCTCCCTTCATCCCTTCCTCTACATCCTTCCTTCCCTAAATCACTCTCCTTCTCTCTCTCTCCCTCTCGTTCACCCTTCCCTCCCCCTCTCCCAACCTTGTTTCAATCGCTCCAAATGCACCCCTGCAAACATAACCCAACAGGGGCAGCTTGTAACCTCTCCACCCAACCAAACATAACCCAACAGGGGCAGCTTGTAACCTCTCCACCCAACCAAACATAACCCAACAGGGGCAGCTTAGAACCTCTCCACCCAACCAAACACAACCCAACAGGGGCAGCCTGTAACCCCTCCACCCAACCAAACATAACCCAACAGGGGCAGCCTGTAACCCCTCCACCCAACCAAGCATAACCCAACAGGGGCAGCTTGGAACCTCTCCACCCAACCAAACACAACCCAACAGGGGCAGCTTGTAACCTCTCCACCCAACCAAACATAACCCAACAGGGGCAGCATGTAGCCTAGTGGCTAGGGTACGTGGCTGGGACCCAGACGGTTGGTGACCCCGGTGTAGCCACAATAAGATCCATGCAGATGTTGGGCCCTTGAGCAAGGCCCTTAACCCTGCATTGCTCCAGGGGAGGATTGTCTCCCGCTTAGTCTAATCAACTGTAAGTCACTCTGGATAAAAGCATCAGCGGAGTAACACATTCTCAAAAGGCACTATATAAATGCAGTCCATTTACCATTTACCACCACCCCCTGCCCGCCACATGCCCTAGAAATCTCCCCGCTCTGTTTTCACACTCTTAATGTCAATGTTTGTTTTTGCCCCGCAGGCTCAAAGACACTCCGGGCACCTCAGGTTTTCCTGTGAAAAAAAGCCAAGCAAGCACACAGTATAATGTACCATTTATATTATACTACAAGCAGTAATTCTAAATAAATATCAGCAACTGTTACCGTTACTGTATGCTCATGAAGGCCACTTTCCTCTTAGTGAACGCTCATTAAAGATATTTTATTTCAAAAACGATGGTAGTGCGAACAGCTGGTGCTTCACAGAGAGTGCGCAGCATATGTGTGTGTGTGTGTGTGTGTGTGAGAGTGTGTGTGTGTGTGTGTGTGTGTGAGAGTGTGTGAATTCACAGACCTGCTGGTGTAAAGAAACGTGATGACAGAGAGAGGATGGGTGCCTTCCCTTTCATCCACAGGGAGCGCCCCCCACCCCCCCACTCCTCACACCCCTCCCCCAACACCAGCCTGCAACCTGCCAACACCCCCCCACCCGCGCGGAAAAAAGACATCTCTCTACCCACGTGCACACAGACACAAAACACACACGCACACGCATACTGTACGCACGCACAAATATACACATACACACAGACACACCCCCACATACGCAAATGCATACACACACACACATGCACATACACAGCGAGACACACACATGCACACAAACACACACACCTAGACACATCCACACAGACGCACACAAACACACACAAATGTACCCACACACACATAAACACACACACACATGCACATACACAGTGAGACACACACGCACACAAACACACACATCTAGACACATCCACACAGACGCACACAAACACACACACAAATGTACCAACACACACATAAACACACACACACATAAACACACACACACACACATGCACACACACACACACACACACACACTCACACTCACACTCACACACACACACACACACACACACACACGCACTCACACACACACACACACACACACACACATGCACACACACACAGCTGCCTACCACACTTTCACTCACAGGGGTAAGAGCACTTGAGTTTATGATTGGCATAATTACTCACTTTGATTAGCCTCAGGCAGAACCATAAACGCATAGGAACTGAGGGAGTCTCTTCCCTTTCTCTCTCTATCTCTCCCTCACATCCTCATTTCTTCACTCTCGCTCACACTCTCATTCCTTCTCTCTCCCTCATACTCTCATTCCTTCTCTCTCCCTCATACTCTCTCTCATTCCTTCTCTCTCATTCCTTCCCTCTCTCCCTTTCTTTCTTGCTTTCTAGCTATGTCCCAGCCCGCGTGTTCATACGATGAAAACACGTCCTGCAACTCTTCCCGCAGCATTGGGGCATGTTGACACTGGCACAACATGACCTCGCAGTCACCCCTGTGCCCCTGTGAGGAACGCCCGTACCCCAATGCCCACCCCCGCTGCACCCCCAAACAAGCCCCAGCACCCCAATCCCCACCCCCGCTGCACCCCCAAATAAACATGCCCTCGAAACAAGCCCTTTGTCCTCCAGTAAGCAACCCCCCCCCGTCCCGTGAAAACGTCTCGAAAACTTCAATCTTCAAACGAAACGCAAGCGTAAGAAAGAGACGGAGAAAACCCCTCTGTTTTTCCCCTGTCTGAGTTTAATTGAATTTGCAGCTGCCTTTTAATCAAGACGGAGGAAATTAGCATACCCGGGCAGCCACCCCCGCCTCCCCTCCTCTCTCCCCTCCTCCCTCCTCCCTCCTCCTCTTGCATGTCTGAGTACTTGGCACACAGCCAGGAGACGAGGAGAGGGAGGGGGGCTGACGTGAGGGGGGGGGGGAGGGGGGCGTTGACGCAGGGGGAGGGGCGGGTAAGGAGGGCGCAAAATAAAATAAAAAAACGAAAATTAAGAAAATGAACAGATGGAGGAGAGAGAGAGCGAGAGCGAAGAACGAGAGCAACAAAAGGAGACGTCTCCGCGGCGGGCGAGAAACAGACGGCGGACGCGGGGAACGCTCTCCGCCCCTCCGCCTCGACTCGCCCACCGAAGGGAACATCGGCGGCGGAATCAGCGTTTTTATTCCGGCGCTTTAATCGCGGCGCGGGGACGAGGCCGGCACACGCTGGGCGAGGGCTCGTCAATTAGCGGAGCGGCGCCTCCGCGCGGATCATCCGGGCGGGCCGTCTCACAGACGGGAGGAGACGGGCGGGTTTATCTCCGCAGAGTTCCGTGTGTGGGGGAGGGGAGGGCGGGGCGGGGCGGGGCGGGGAGGGGGGGGTAACCTGAGGGGGGTAACCTGAGGGGGGGGGGGGGGGGCGCTGTACCCACAACCCCCATAAAGTGGCAGAATTTCAGCGCACAAAAGGGGAAGAGAAAGAGCCTCGGTTATCACACGCGGACAGGCGGCGTACGCGGGGGCGGTAAGGAAGATGGAGACGTCACAGAGATGACACACACAGAGGTCCGCTGACTGAAACTCCTCACCCCTGGACCCTGGAGGCAGCAAGTGGGCCAGCGGAGCCCACCACAGACACTATCATGAGCGTTTGGTCATTGAGGAAAAAAAATATTATTCACATACAAAACTGTTTTCAATGACTACCAAACAGTGGAGAATATTTCAGACGACATCCGCACTGTTTCCACATTTCTACAGTACACAGTGCCCATGCATCAGACCAGGCGTGAATACATAACCGTTCGGGATTCAAATACTGTTCCACGCGTGACTGAGCTTTGCCTGCTGTATTGGAACCTATGAAATACTCTCAAATACTGCGAACCCCGCCTTCCGGTCCTCTTGGTTGGCTCGATTGCACCAAGAGCAAGATCAAATCGAGCACAGAAAAGTCAAAACAATTACGCACGTATTGGCACCCTGGAGTGGAATTCCATGAGTGCCTTGCACTGGCTGGGGAACAGAACAATCTATCTGCAGATTGGCAGAGCATCGTGCTGTGCCCTTGTGCTTTTTTAAAAAGGAAAAATACCAACATGGGGGTTTTTTTTTTTTTTTACATTCGGGCTATTGTTCTGGCTCTGCTCGGTGCCCGATGATGCCTTTTACCTTTTAGCCTCTCAGAGTGAATGAATCATCCCCCAGGTCAGTTCCCGCTGGGAAAAGCACTTCGGGGCCCTCGTCTGTGTGTCGTTTGGGCCGATCCCCCTCCGCCCCACGTCTCTGCGACTCACAGAAGCCCGATTCCGCGGGAGAGATTAGCTAAATTAACACCGCACCATAAAATCTACCCCACCTGCCGGGAGGGACATTCATCCGCGTGCTTGCCCCTGTGGTGAATGATTGACAGGTACCCTGAAAAGAAATTCAAATGAGATGGTGAATAGCTATGCAAATGGTCACGAAGGAAGGGGCAATCGCGAACTGAACAATGCCCCTCTCTACAGTGACATTTCTGGACATTTTGCATTTGCCACCACACTCCTATATGTGCAGAAGTCTTAAGTTAATGATCACATTACTGCGCTCATACCCTGGACTGAGGGATAAGAATGCATTTTTATGGCCAGGTCTTTGCCATCGCCATAGTATTCCATTGTAAAGTATACACATCAAACTTTTCAAGACGTTCACATTGGAGACTGTGTGGTAATGTCTAGGGTCACCCAGCCCATCTATAACCCACACACACACACACACACTCACACCTGACGATGTGTGAGTGTGTGAGTGTGTGTGAGTGTGAGTGTGTGTGTGTGGTAATGTCTAGGGTCACCCAGCCCATCTATAACCCACACACACACACACACACACACACACACACACTCACACATCGTCAGGGGTTCAACGGCCAGACACAGTGTTTTCTGTACTGTGATTCCTCATGTAAAGATAGCCTCTGCTACCAGCACTAGCTGGCTGACCAGCTCACACCCAGCTGGACCAGCTTCATGACCAGCTCAGTCTCGAGCGGATCGAGCAGGCACAGCAGGATTTTACAGCAGGGTGCTGCCCGGTCGTGGGTCTCGTTCCGTACGGCGTGATCCGATGAGCAGAACCTGACGGGAGTGTCCTGGCCGCAGTGCCGCGATCACAGCAAACCGGTCACACGGCGCCAGGCTGCAACCCTCACGCAACAGCGAGAGGCTCAACTGTGAGGTCACAATGACGGAACACTCTAACAATCATCGCCGGTAATTGAGAGGAAGTCTTTCTAGAACGCCGACAAGGTTCTAGAACACGGACATAGAATATTTTTTTCAACATTCCAAATAAATAAATAAATATCTAAGTACACAAAGGGTAAAAGATCACCACAGCTAGAGGAGCCGTGCAAAAACCTCTGCACCAAACGCCCTCTACTGGCCTCGGGATGAAACGCAGTCAGGTCTGGCGAAACGGCTAATTGATTTAATTACTGCGAATACAAAAGCGGGACATTCGCCCATAAAAGACAGGGTTGGGGGGGGGGTTAAAGTCTGTTGTGGGGCTCTCTCACCCTCCCCCCCTCTCCCCATGTCTCTCTCTCTCTCTGCATATGGTAGTAGACAGGACTGTGGGAATGCACGTGGAACTGTAAATCTACGGGCAGCACACGCCCGCCACCCAGCTGCAGGGACGGAGGGATGGAGGGAGGGATGAGGCGTGCCATCTGTTCCTTTACGCCGAGACAGAGGCGGCCGCCATTTTGGGAGCAGAAAAGCTCAACCCTCACCATCACACACACATATACACACACTCCATCACTCAACAAACACACACACACACACACACACACACACACATACAGGCACACACACATACACACACACACACACATACAGGCACACACACACACACACACACACATTTAGTCCCAGATTTACAAAAAGGTGCGTGGTTCACACACACACACACACACACACACAGACTGTTAGCCAGTCTACTGGGACTGACTGGCAGCGCACTGCTAGTATGCTTGGCAGGCCAGAATGGCATGTTATTTGGCCAGAAATTCACAGGGCAACATTGAACGGGAAGTTACTTGGCTGAAAGTCCCCGGATACATACAGAATAGGGCAACACTGTGCAGCACAACTCCGATAAGCACTTTGTCAGCAAACGTTGTGTGGATGAGGGCCCACAAACCAGCGGCATAAATACGGCCATACTGAAATTATACACCATAGAGTTATAAAAGCAAAGAACACTCATTTTACTGACAGGATTATTGTTTCTCGGAGGGTCCAGAAAAGGGAACATTGTGTAGTCATGTGAAAACTTTAATGCTGTTACAAAATGAAACCATTACAAAATGAACACTTTTGTCCTTCTCATTATTTAAAGTTTTTTTTCATATTCATAGCCAAGAAGTGTAATACTGGCTGCTCTCTATCTGTATCTATGTTTCTCTGCTGTTACGTTTCCCCCAACCCTGTGCCCAGACTACCCCCCCAACCCCGTGAACGTCCCATTCACCCTGTTAGACCAGGGGGTGCGCAACCCCAGTCCTGGAGGGCCGGTCTGTGTGCTGGTTTTTGTTCCAACCAGTTACCTGAGTTTGACTTCTCTATGCTGCTTAAGCACCCTGCATGAGTACACTCCAGTGTTTGAGCACAGTAGAATATTTAGGATCACTTGCAGTCCTGGTGTTTATACAAACGTCAGTTTAAAATATCCAGAACAGGGGGGCTGGAGCCTATCCCAGCATACATTGGGTGAAAGGGAGGAATACACCCTGGACAGGTCGTCCATTGCAGGGCACACACACCATTCACTCACACACTCATACCCACGGGCAATTTAGACTCTCCAATCAGCCTAACCTGCATGTCTTTGGACCGTGGGAGGAAACCGGAGTACCCGGAGGAAACCCACGCAGACACGGGGAGAACATGCAGACTCCGCACAGAGAGGCCCCGGCCGACGGGGATTCGAACCCAGGACCTCCTTGCTGTGAGGCGGCAGTGCTACCCACTGCACAATCATAAAATATGATTTATATGATAAAATATGATTTATAGCAGAAGTTGGTACAAAACCCTGAAACCAGATCAGCTCTTGTTATGCACCCCAGTCAGACACAGTGCTAAGGCATTACATGTTAAGTGCTAAGGCATTACACGTTCAGTGCTAAGGCATTACACGTTCAGTGCTAAGGCATTACACGTCCAGTGCTAAGGCATTACACGTTCAGTGCTAAGGCATTACACGTCCAGTGCTAAGGCATTACACGTCCAGTGCTAAGGCATTACACGTCCAGTGCTAAGGCATTACACGTCCAGTGCTAAGGCATTACACGTTCAGTGCTAAGGCATTACACGTTATGCGAGTGCAGGCTTACTGTCGTGCAAAGGCATCTGTAATGACACTCCATGTCTACGTTCACAGAAGCATCCAGAACAGCACTATTATCCCTCGCCCTTGGAGAGCTGCAAAAGAGGCCGGTTCATGTCTTCACTCTGAAAACCCTCGACCAGATCTGCCCCGAGACCCCGGCGAACCCCCAATCGACCGCTTGACAGATCAGTGAAGCAGCGAGCAGTAACTAAATCTGGTGGCCAAGGGCGAGATTGAATGGCACAGATAAAGAGTGATTCTCACTGCCCTCGACAGCTCTGAAAATCAGTCGAAAAATTGCAGAAAATGTGTACGCGTGTGGCGTGGCTTGCATGGTGGAGAGTAGCCACAGACCTGCTTCTGTGTGAGCTGTGAATCCGGGCAATTTAGGTCATTACGAAGAACTGACACAAGTCACTCATACGTACTGACACAAGTCACTCATACGTACTGACACAAGTCACTCACACGTACTGACACAAGTCACTCACACGTACTGACACAAGTCACTCACACGTACTGACACAAGTCACTCACACGTACTGACACAAGTCACTCATACGTACTGACACAAGTCACTCACACGTACTGACACAAGTCACTCACACGTACTGACACAAGTCACTCATACGTACTGACACAAGTCACTCATACGTAGCTGACACAAGTCACTCTTACGTACCTGCAACGGGAAGATATTCGGTTTGAGAGCGCGTCATAGCCTACCCAACGGGAATGTAGGTAGTTCGGTTATTTGTTCAGAAAGAGCACAGCAACTCCTTGTAAAATTTAGATCTTTATTTCTTTGAAATAACATGATGTCAAAGAGAATTCTGTTATATTTCATACACGTAAAAAAAAAAAAAAAAAGTTCACACATTGAATATACATCACAGGATGAAGAAATGCTTTTTTCTCTTTTTTTCCTCTTTTGGTTTGCAGACACGAACGCAACGGAAAACAGTACAAATGGATGGCCTCCTCTGTGATGCCTGGACCTTTCCCCTGTTCCTTTCAATCTACAGACATTTGGAAGAAAGTGCTATATATTTCAGATTTCTTTGTAATTTTGTACAACTACAAAATGAAAATGCTTTGATGGGAGGCAACGTCGGCTCTGTAGTACCACAGCGGTTTCAGTTTTCTGTTCAAAACAAACTTCATTGGACAGTTTTGATTGACTATCGATAAGTCTGAGCCAGGGTATTTAGAGAATGAAAGGTAAAATGCTGAGTAGGCATCTGTGCTCATTTTAAATATATGAATACAGTTATGTACGGGGTTTGGGGTTTGGGGGGGGAAAACAAAACCATCTCTTGAGGCTGCACCGCAGAGCCAGGTCTGTCTACCTGGTGAATCCAAAATGGCAGTTTCAGAAAACTGAAGTTGTTGTTTTTTAAAAATATATGTAATTCATAAGAGTCCCAAGACGGCGGTCCCCTGCCCCTGGAGTGGAAGCTGCTGGATATCCGCTGGTGAGAGTGCATGAGGAGCACGGGCGGGGGGGGGGGGGAAATGGCGTTTTAAACAAGGAACGGACCTCAACTTCCAGCCCGCAGAACATCGTAGGCACGGCAACAGAAAGGGCCGACCGCGCGAACGTTTCTGTTCGGCCAATCACGCGCTGGCGGCGCCTCACCCCAGCACCCGCGAAAAAACGTCCGAGGAGCGCCACGAAACATAGCGAACCGTCCAGTAGTTACACTTCCTGTTCCGTCATGTGTGATGTCACAGGCAATAAGAATTCTCCCGCGACAGGGGGGGGGGGGCAGGATAGCTACTACACCGGGGACGGCCATTTTGAACAGAACCCCGTACCGTTAATATCAGTCTTGTTACGGCGGAGAGTGAGAGGGTTCGGCTGAGGAATTTAGCCACATCGAGTTGCTTAGTTTGCACTGTTACTCCCAAAAACACACTCCTATTTCTATCAACGTACGTGTGGATAATCAAAAATAAATAAAATAGTAATACGTGTGTGTGTGTGTGGGGGGGGGGGGGGGGGGGGTAATTGTCATAAAATGCATAAATATTATTAATTTCTTTGAAATCAATACGTATATAAAAGTATTACTCTTCAGAGCTGAAAGGACGATAATTTTGGTATTTCATAAAGGCACCAAGAGCAGAAGATTAACCCATTTCCGTACTCCTTACATCTCTCCCCCGATTAACAGACAGCGAAATCATAATTATAATATAACGACGTTAATATTAATTACACAATAATAATCACAACAACAACAACAACAACAACAACAACAGAGCAGCCATGAAAGAAGTGGGTAAACGGCGAAAAAAACGCTGGCGTAATTATGCGCTGGAGAAAAGACCCAAATGAAATAACCGATAAACTTTAAAATGGCCTCCTTGTACAGTCGCCATTTTGTCCCATAAATGTAAGGCGTTGCTGTGTCATTTTGTCAACTCAACCCCCCCCCCCTCACCCCCTCACTTGAATTCACTGTTCTTTGTTGACACCCCCCGCAGTTAGCCGATCTTATTTCGACATAATTCCTCCAATGACCCATTTTCAAGCAGGGGCATTATTCAAATCTCTGGCACTTTGTTGTTGCTGTTTTTTTTTTTTTTTTTTTTTTTTTTTTTTTCTTAAACCACTGAGATTCCAAGACGGTTTGTAAACGATATGCTCAGGGAAAAGGGAAGGTAAAACTTGCTGAGGCACATTTTTACAAAAAAAAAACTAAAAAATAGTTTTAACAGCTAATAGTATTAACAGCTTCAAGGGAATGGACTTGATATTGTGATGACGTCATACCCTTGCGCCCCTCCCCCTCCCTCCCACCCGCCTCTCGGCCGACGCAGAGTCGTGGGGGTTGCCGGGGGCGACCGCCCAACGATGCGCGACCGGACGCAAGATTCCGGAATCGCGGAAGATTCCCACAGCAGCTCATTTACATCTCATTTGCATGTGTGCCAAAAAGGGGCCAATCGGGACCCTGTCCCCGTGACTGCCCCGTGGTCACGTGACCAGGAAGGGGAAGTGAGTGCGGACTAGCGGTGGGGGTGGGAGCTGGGAAGCTGGCTGGAGTGGAGGTTGGCAGGGGGGAGTGGAGGGGAGGGGGAGGGCACAGGGGCAGGAGGAGGGGCACGGGGGCAGGGGCAGGGGCAGGGGGCTACATCTCGTGGGCAGAGGCGTGGTGCTGGGCGACCCCGTTGGTCTGGGCGTTGCCCTCGTTGAGGCGGCGGACCCTGTACACCTCGTAGTGGATGCTGCTGGTGATGTCTTTGATGTTCTGCATGTGGGTCCTGAGAGAGAGAGAGGGGGGGGGGGGGGGAGAGAGGGGGGGAGGGAGAGAGAGAGAGAGACCAAACCCACAGCAGGGATGAGCAGGAGGGGTGCTGCTGTACATACACACACACACACTCACACACACACTCACACTCACACACACACACACTCACACACTCACAGAGTACATGCACACAGACATGCACACACATGTACACACTCGCTTTCTCTCACACACACACACACACAGGCTTGCACACGCACACACACACACAGTATGCCTAGGAACTCTCCAACAAAGACATGACACAGCACATTTTCTGATTAGCAGGCAGCTCACGTACCTAATCAGAAGATCCCGCAAATAGGCAAACTCACAGTGGCCAATGTTTTCAACTGCAAAGGAAACAATGAATTCTGTTACAGTCACGCCATTTTTTACATCCTTCTTTAAACAACGTTTTTGCAGTTTTACCATAACAGTTTGGTCATATAAGTAAAATGCTCAGCCATTTTATTATAATTGCTGACACTAATAAATGCCATTTCAGAAACAGGAATTAACCATTTCATGGGCATTTGGACCATCTAGGGCCGCCATCTTTGCATGTCCAGATTCTGATAAAATATCTGATTAAAACTTATAGTGGAACTAGAGAGCACTGGGATTGATGACCAGGCTTGCCAAAGTGCCACATACAGTCTCCTATTGCTGAAAGTGCAGAGCTTAATAGTCCTAATTCTCAGCAATTTCATAACATTGACATCCAGAACAAACCAATGGATTTAGTGCAGAGCTGTTGGCTATCAGAGGTCAATTCTGACTGACTTCTAGAAATCTAGAAGGAGGGGGCAGCTTGCAGCCTATTGGTCTCAGGTGCATGAGTATGACCCAGAAGGTTGCTGGTTCAAGCCCCGGTGTAGCCGTGATAAGCTACACACAGTCGTTGGGCCCTTAACCCGTCATTGCTCCGGGGGGGATTGCCCCCCTGCTTAGTCTAATCAACTGTAAGTCACTTTAGATAAAAGTGTCAGAAAGAAAATGCAGAACTGCAGTTCTCCAGTATTTCCACTAGAGGGCGATGCAGGTCAGGGGAGGAGCAAGGACAGACTGCGATGGCAAGATCCGTTTCTCGACTGGAGATAAGGACTCAAGTTATTCAATTTATTTAACCCCCCCCCCCTCCGCACAGATAAGTGTGACGGGCTGACAAATTTGGCGTGACGGATGCGTGGCAGCCCCGTGAGGAAGTACGCGTGTGTGAATTATAGATTGTGTCAAGGTGGCAAACGGGAAGGCAAGTGCACCACGCCGAGCAGGAAATTGCATTTCCACCGTCGACGGCGCAGAAATCCAGTGCTGTCGTCTGACGCCATTTTAAATATGCAGTCTTTTTGCCCTTTTTTATTTATTTATTTTTTTTACCAAAAAAAAATAAAAAAATTTTCGCGAGTATGTTGTTATCCAAATCGACAGGTAGAAGATATCGGTTTTTTTTTTCCCATCCTTTATTCGCAGGTGTGTTGCTGTCGTTGTAGCCAGGCGGAAGAGAAGCCAGGAGACGTCCTCAGGTGAAAACATAAGGACCAGCGCTTCAGAACGCCCGCGCAGACGGGCGAGACTCCAGCCGTCGCCGACAGATGGAAGTCCCCTAATTATGAAGCCACCAGCACCGCTGCCCAAAATGGCCGCCGCCAAGCTGCGTGTGGAATGTCTGGTTTATTTATTCGCGCGGTCTCCCAGGAGACGACCCGCGACAGCCAATAGGCAGATCTCGGGTGGCGATGAGGCGATAGACAAGCGGCACGTTGGGCATGAGTGAATGAGCTTTTATTTTGACACGTTTATACGGCCGCTTTTATTTTGACACCTTTCGACGGCCACTTTTATTTTGACATGTCACGCAGCTCCACTCAGCTGACTGCGCAAAAGACGGAGCCATTGCCATCTCTGTGGCGCACACACACCGATATACACACACGTACATTACACACGGTGTGTAACACAGTGACTAGAACACACACACCCTCACACACACACACACACACACACAAAGACACAAACACACATGCGCACAAACTCTACTATATCCATCTTTGCTCATCTCTGAATTTCCCTCCCTGTCTTAGCCTTCATAACTGATTCCTCCTCCATTTTGAAACTGCGTGTTAACAGCTTTTCTCACAGGGTGGTGTGTGATTGGGTGTGATTGGCGGTGGGGTCCGTCTGTGCTTTTTTTAAACATGTTTAAAAACACTTTTTTATGCAAACAGCGGCCTAACTGGCATACAGAGAGAGCTTGGTCCTGATTGGCTGAAGCCCACACGATGTAAACACATGAGTGAGGGGGAAAAGAGAGCTTGGTCCTGATTGGCTGGAGCCAACACAATGTAAGCTTACCTTCTATGGTGCCCCACTTTGTCTTTCTTCCCAGAATCCTCCTCCCGTTGACCTGATATTCCTGGTCGCTCCCCACCACAGCAAACGGGATCATTTCCTGCAGTTGGAGAAGGGGGGCTAATGTCAGGTACTGAATTTGCTACACTCACATGCACTCTGCATAGTGATGTGCTTGTAGACAGTGGCAGATGATTTGGGGATGGTCCAGCGATTGCACCTGCATGGTCTGCGGGGTGTATGTTACTGTGCAGAAGCAATGTGTGTGTGTGTGTGTGTGTGTGCTTCTTACTGGGCTGAATCAGTGTGTGGGTGTTATTGTATTGAATCAGTGTGTGTGTGTTATTGTATTGAATCAGTGTGTGTGTGTTATTGTATTGAATCAGTGTGTGTGTGTTATTGTATTGAATCAGTGTGTGTGTGTGTGTGTGTTTCTCACCCGTATCTTCTCATTGATCATCCTGTCCTCTGTGTCCTCATCAAACTCCTTCTGAGGGTACACATCGATGCCGTTCACTCTCAGCTCCTCCCTGATCTGCAGGCACACACAAACACACATTCCTCATGCACTGTGAGGACCACAGACAATGTGAGGACTACAGACAATGTGAGGACTACAGGCAATGTAAGTACCAGAATTCTCACACACAAACACACATTCCACATGCACTGTGAGGACTACAGACAATGTGAGGACCAGAGCACACACACAAAACAGACATTTTACATTCATTACATTACATTACATTACAGGCATTTAACAGACGCTCTTATCCAGAGTGATGTACAATGAAGTGAATTCACAACAGCCCACACACCCCACCTGTGTAAAGCCACAAAATTACTGCAGGTGACCGGATGGCCCAGGAAATCACATATATAATTTTTCTTTTCATAACTTCAGGGACATTGTTCTAAGTCTCTGAGCACTGTTTGTGTGTTCAGTTGTTGCCGGATGTCTGTAAATGAAATGAGAGAGGAACTGAAGCAGTCTTTGTGCGGCACCAATCGTCACCACTATTTCCTCCATTTCAATCAAACTTCAGAAACTTCATCTCGAAAGGCTGCAATCTTCTCGAAAAATAGCATGAAAACATTTCATTTTAAAATGCAGAAAACACTTTAAACCTACATTTATTCAAACCAGATATAAAAACAAGCTTACATAGTAACATCCAGATGAACTGAACACCGTATCAAATTTTTCAAGTGTACCCATAATCCCTTCCGCTAATCTCCTGTAAGATGTTCATTATAATATATAAACTGCAAGAGCCCAGTCCAAATGAACCACCAGCTTCGTCAGACAGTGATGGTTGACCTTGAAGTCATAACACACGTAACACAGGAAGTGATGTCACGGAACCCTGCCGTGTCAGCAGAGCGAACTCCCTGAAGGCAGAGAGCTGCCGCGGCGCCTACTGTGAGTCACAGTTCCGGAACCACACCTGGCCAATCGTGCCCCAGCATGAACGTGAGCCTATCAATTTCATTGGCTGTCATTCATTGGGCCATTCCTTACATTCAGCGACGGCTGATGAGATGGAGCAGGAAGACACCCCAGCGTGACTTGTGTCTTTTGCCAGGAAATGCAAAAAATAGGGACCAGTAGCAGCTGGTCAGAACCCCACCACCCCCCCCCCCTCGTATAAGAGACCCAAGTTCACGGAACGGCCCCAGAGGGCCGGGGAAGCAGGCAGAAAAGAGCCTCCCTCTCAGGGCTAAGGGCCACGGGCCGCGGGCGGGGCACGGCGGCCCAGATGGCGGCTGTTTGAATCGTCCCCGCGCCCTTTCATGTCTGTGTTCTTTGGCTGCCCCTCCATTCCCAAGAGAGAGACACCCGGCCCCTTCTGTAAACTTTTTACAGGGCCCCGTGAACCGGCTGCCAAGATGGCTACGTCACGGTGTAGAGAGAGTGGAGGGAGGGAGGGAGAGAAAGAGAGAGTGGAGAGAAGGAGGGAGGGAGGGAGAGAGAGGAGGGAGAGAGAGAGAGAGTGGGAGGGAGAGAGGGAGGGAGAGAGGGAGAGTGAAAGGGAGGGAGAGAGAAACATAGATGGAGATAGAGGGGCAGGGAGAGTGAGGGGGTGATGGAGAAAAAGAGAAAGCTCAGGTGTGCACATGTGTGCTTGCACATGAATACATGTGTGTGTGAGTGTGAGAGTGTGTGTGTGTGTGTGTGCGGGCGTGAGAGTGTGTGTGTGTGTGAGAGTGTGTGTGCGTGAGATTGTGTGTGTGTGTGTGTGTGTGCGTGAGAGTGTGTGTGTGCGTGTGTGTGCGCGTGAGAGTGTGTGTGTGTGTATATCTGTGTACCTTCATTTTGAAGAAGTCTCTCTCCTCCAGGGTGAGGGTGTCGGCCTTGGCGATGACTGGGACGATGTTCACCACTTTACTGAGCCGACGCATGAACTCCACATCCAGCGGCCTGAGACTGAGAGAGAGAGAGAGAGACATTAACACTGCACTGAGAGAGAGAGAGAGAGAGAGAGAGAGACCTTAACACTGCACTGAGAGAGAGACATTAACACTGCACTGAGAGAGAGAGAGAGAGAGAGAGAGAGACCTTAACACTGCACTGAGAGAGAGAGACATTAACACTGCACTGAGAGAGAGAGAGACATTAACACTGCACTGAGAGAGAGAGGGAGAGAGAGAGAGACATTAACACTGCACTGAGAGGGAGAGACCTTAACACTACACTGAGAGAGAGAGAGACATTAACACTGCACTGAGAGAGAGAGGGAGAGAGAGAGAGACATTAACACTGCGCTGAGAGAGAGAGAGACATTAACACTGCACTGAGAGAGAGAGAGAGACATTAACACTGCACTGAGAGAGTCACCTTTGTTTAGCTCCACTTTCTGATACGCAAATAAAAGCACTTTAAAATGGAAAGATAAAATCACCTTGCAGGAAAGAGAATATAACTTGTTAAATAACATCGTAAAAATGAAAAGCACCAATCCAACATATTATGTTGCAGAAGTCAGAGCTATTGAAGTAATGGGATTTTAAAATTTATTTTCTCGGAAGATAATTTCAAGGCTGACAATATGCACTGTCACCACCAGAGGGCGTCAGGCCCCATTGTGCAGAATTTCCTGTGGCGTTAACGTTGATGCTGTGATTCCACTGCAATGGTTGTAGGGATACCTGCCATGTCTACTGTCTCACGGAGGTCCACAACGGAAAGACGTCTTGTGGTTACTTTGTCACCATTGATCATTTTTTAAGAACAATCATAGCATATGTTATTTAGGAACATGTGCGATTATACTGTATTTTAATTCACAAATTAAATCAGCCAGTCAGCCAGATGCACTCCTGGGCACAGTGTCTGTACTCTCTACCAGAAGGACACACTCAAAGATGGGCAGTAGTTAGACCCCAACTACTGGGTCACCAATCTGGGATAGGGAATTTAAGGAAATGTGGGATTTATTATTATTTTCTAGCTGAAAATGTTTCATGCTGAAAATTCCATCTTAATGGGATCCCTACTGCTGTAAGCTGGCCAAGCTGTATCAGCTGTATTCTCAATAGTTTCAGATGGTACTTATAACACTATTAGAGTGCTTATAACACTAACATCGTGCTTATAACACTATCAGACTGCTTATAACACTATCAGAGTGCTAATTACATTATTGGCATTTTGGCCGACGCTCTTATCCAGAGCGACGTACAGTTGATTAGACTAAGCAGGAGACAATGTGCCCCTGGAGCAATGCAGGGTTAAGGGCCTTGCTCAAGGGCCCAACGGCTGTGTGGATCTTATTGTGGCTACACTGGGATTCGAACCACCGACCTTGCGTGTCCCAGTCATTTACCTTAACCACTATGCTACAGACCCCTAATAACACAGACAAACGGCTTATAACATGTTCAGAGTGCTTATAACACTTTCAGAGTGCTTATACCATTACCAGAGTGCTTATAACACCAACAGGGGGCTTATAACACGAACAGAGTGCATGGGACTGACGTGAACTCTAAATGTTAGAGTCGATTTGGCGCTGAGAATTTTACAGCACTCTGTAATCAAACGTCCATTTTCTTTCAGGCCTCGTTTGCCTGAGTCACGTTTGCGAGGGAAAAAAAAAATCAATCAAATGTCCTGACGTTTCAGGGGAAAAAATGAGTCACTGAGTATAAATATTCTGCACAGCTGTCCTGCGCGGCCACGCTGTGACCGGGGCTATTTTCGGACACCTGGCCTCGCGATTAAAGACGGCATATTTGCTATGAGGGGTAATGGTGTGTAAAGCGCATAAAGTACATGATGTCATCCGGGGGGGTGTGTGGACAGACACAAAGATGGTGGACAGGCACAAAGATGCTATGCTTGCCCTCTGCTGGCTCCATTTTACTTTATCACCCACATCTGCGTCAGAGAGGGAAGACATGGCAACGCGAAGTACAGATGCAAGCAGGCTAGTCTCCCTTTCTCTCCCTTTCTCTCTCTCTCTCTCTCTCCCTCTCTCTCTCCACCCTCTCTCTCTCCTTCTCTCTCTCTCACTCTGTCCTTTCTCCCTCCCTCCCTCCCTACTGTACTGCACTTCAGGCACTCTACCTGTGGCTATCCTTTCTCTTACTCCCTCTCTCACCCTCTCTCTCACCCTCTCTCTCTCTGGCTCTCTCTC
>NC_083775.1:7290425-7307925 GCF_963514075.1 Conger conger | reverse complement strand
ATCTCAAACCCCAAGATGACCTTAACATACAAACAAAAGGATGAGAGAAGAATGAACCGGGTTAAGAAATGTCCACGTTGCTGGGCAATATTTAACGTAAATGTAAACAGTTCTGTCGCAACAGCTTAGCTCCTCAGCAGAACACAGAGTGTCAGCCGTGCGTGTAAACACAGAGAGGCCTCTCCACGTTCACACACAGCCAGCTCGGGACCGTGTGGGACGTGTGAGAGGTTCAGGCCTGAGCGCTGGGGAACACGGACACCCCTGAAATCCGAGCGGAGGCAAGCCAGAACCCTCCCATTCATAAACAGGGGGGGGGGGGGGGCAAGACGATGGAGGATCGACTCCCACCCTCAGGAGTGAACAGCTGGTTCAGCTCCAACAGCCTGACAGAGAGAGAGAGAGGGAGGGGAGAGGAGGAGAGGAGGAGAGGAGTGGGGGATGCGGGGGTCACAGCTGGACAGCCTCCAGCCGCCACAGAGCAGGGCCTTGTTTGGCCTGCGAGGGACACCTGCTCGGTTCACGGGCTGGTCAGGCCAGCGCGGCCACAACCGGAGAGACCCCACGACCGACCTCCGCGTATACCACAATGCACCGGGGCAAACACCTGCCGGAGACCGCGTCGGCGCCAGCACCTCGTGTCTAAAAGAGACCAGGTGTGCCAGCACCTGGCCGTGCACAGTGAGCAGTCTTACAACTGCACCGCGCGCGTTTCTGAACCGGAACGGAACACTGATTTTAAAAACAAACTGCCGTGTTTCTGAGCGTTTCAACGACCGGAACGGAACACTGATTTTAAAAACAAACTGCCGTGTTTCTGAGCGTTTCAACAACCGGAACGGAACACTGATTTTAAAAACAAACTGCCGTGTTTCTGAGCGTTTCAACAACCGGAACGGAACACTGATTTTAAAAACAAACTGCCGTGTTTCTGAGCGTTTCTACGACCGGAACGGAACACTGATTTTAAAAACAAACTGCCGTGTTTCTGAGCGTTTCAACAACCGGAACGGAACACTGATTTTAAAAACAAACTGCCGTGTTTCTGAGCGTTTCAACAACCGGAACGGAACACTGATTTTAAAAACAAACTGCCGTGTTTCTGAGCGTTTCTACGACCGGAACGGAACACTGATTTTAAAAACAAACTGCCGTGTTTCTGAGCGTTTCAACGACCGGAACGGAACACTGATTTTAAAAACAAACTGCCGTGTTTCTGAGCGTTTCAACGACCGGAACGGAACACTGATTTTAAAAACAAACTGCCGTGTTTCTGAGCGTTTCAACGACCGGAACGGAACACTGATTTTAAAATTAAAAAAAAGAAACTGCCACCGTGATCGGTTATGGAACGTGTGGCCGGATTTACATTGAGCCAAGCATTGTGCCTGACCTCGGTTCAACTCGGTTTTCTGAATATCATTTTTGGATGAGTTTGTTAAGCACTGTATCGCAGGAATCGACTCGTCAGGAAGGTAAGCACATTAAGGTTCACTCCAGAGAGGAAAAAACACTAAAGGTCTTGCTGGGCAGTGTACACGCTGAGCTGGAGGAGTGCATGAATAGCCAAAAATATTATTCCGTGTAAAATTACAATTCATGATTTAATCTAACAAATCTGTAACCAAGCCTCTGGAACTTAGATATATATGCATACCAAATCAGAACAAGCCCTCCATGCATTTCCAGCAGTAAATAACCTAATAATAAATCAAATCCGCTGCTCCGTCTATCCCAAACACACACATTCAAAATCTCTGCAGAGCCGATGACCCTGAACAAAATGAAATCAAAGGTGATACACAATGTGCAAAGACATGAACATACTGTCGACCAAATGTTCTGCTCCTGTGCACCATCTAGAGCAGGGCTGCCCGCCCAACCCTATTTCTGGAGATCTACCATCCTGTAGGGCTTTCACTCCAACCCTAACAAAGCCACACCTCACTCAACAGCTAGAGCTGAGCTGAGTTGCAAATTAGTAGAACCGGGTTGGGCTAAATTAGGCTTGAAATGAAAACCTACAGGACGGCAGATCTCCAGGAGCAGGGCTGGGCCGCCCTGCTCTATACCCTACACTTGTAGGAAGTGCTTGGTGGGACGGTCTGTGCTAGACCTCAATAATGATCAGCATCAATAATAAGTAACAATAGCAGTCGCTTATCTGGCTGGTATAGGCAATCTGTGAGAAAGGGGAGTCACGGTTACACAGCAATGAACGTGTCCCATGATGCTCTGCGTTGAAGTCCTGCCTAGAGACCGCAAGCTTCCACTGCGAACTCCAATATGGCTAAACCGTATAAATTCTGCTTTTCACAGAACAAAGCCAGTTGGGTTTGACTAGCCTTGAGCCTCGGCTCCAGAATCGAAATAAATCAAGTATTAATTTACGAACTCGTTACGAATTCTCAGATAATCTCTGCTGCATCTGCGCACACTCTTTTTTTAAAAATGAATGCGCCCATTTGTTCAGCCTCCGACATCAAACCCGTCTTTGATCCGATGCAAACAGGCACCGGCGCAAATTCACATTCCCCCTGTCAGACGGACCTCCTGAGACGCGGATCGTTCGAATTCCCCTTAAATCTGCGCGGTGATTAATTAGGAACTTGATTTACGGTTCGGCGCTGAAACGATCGCCTCCTCCCAGCCTACGAGCCCACTAATCTTCCCCTCCTGTCCCCTCCTCGGGGGGGCGGGCGTCGGCGAGACCTCTAATCTACGAGCGCAGACTGACAGACGGGACGAGGCTCGGAGACGTTGCCCAGACGGGTTTACGACTCGTGTCTCTGACGAGCGAGACGCGCAGACTGAGCGGTGGCACGTAATTGGTCCGGTTTTACGCGTCTGCATTTTCAGAGCGAGAGAGAGAGAGAGAGAGAGAGAGAGAGAGAGAGGGTGCTTTGTGTGTCGCACATCAGAGAAAAATCCATTGAAGTTAATACTCATGTCATATTTTTGCATGTTTTACTTACTAACAACAGAACAATGCATTATTTTTGGTTTACTGATCATGGGCTTTCCCGTTTTGTAGGGCGGCCTGTAGTGTAGTGGTTAAGATACATGACTGGGGGGTGTCTCGGTGGCGCAGCCTGCAGAGCACTGACCGCATGCTCATTGCGAGCCGCGACGTCGGCGGTTCGAATCCGACCGTCTGACATTTGTTGCATGTCTTCCCCTCTCTCTCGCTCCCTTTCTTCCTGTCTCTCTATACTATATACTGTCCAATAAAGCTGAAAAAGGTCTAAAAAATATCTAAAAAAAAAAAAAAAAAAAGATACATGACTGGGACCTGCAAGGTCGGTGGTTCTAATCCCGGTGTAGCCACAATAAGATCCGCACAGCCGCTGGGCCCTTGAGCAAGGCCCTTAACCCTGCATTGCTCCAGGGGAGGATTGTCTCCTGCTTAGTCTAATCAACTGTACGTCGCTCTGGATAAGAGCGCCTGCCAAATGCCATTAATGTAATGTATGCTGCTGCTGCTTCAAGTAGGAAATATTAGCTTGCTTTAAGTTACTGTTTGCTTGACAAGTGAAATTTATAAAAACTGATCACTACACCTCTCCTGTTTGGTATGCTACTGCTGCTGAGGTTTCTCACAGAAACTAAACGCTCAAAGACAAACACTGAACTGTGCAATACTGTGTATGCATCCATCCGACTCACCCACAACCATAATACCCTGTTGTTAAAATAACCACATTGTGTCAAAGTCCTATTGTTGAACTAATCACACTGTGTGCGCTTCCACCAGACTCACCCACAACCATAATGCTGAGCTCAAAGCCCTGTTGTTAAAATAATCACATTGTGTGTAGAAGCCCTGTTGTTAAATTAATCACACTGGGTGCGCTTCCACCAGACTCACCCACAACCAAATTGCTGAGCTCAAAGCCCTGTTGTTAAAATAACCACATTGTGTGTAGAAGCCTTGTTGTTAAATTAATCACACTGGGTGTGCATCCACCAGACTCACCCACAACCATAATGCTGAGCTCAAAGCCCTGTTGTTAAAATAATCACATTGTGTGTCAAAGCCCTGTTGTTAAATTAAACACACTGGGTGTGCATCCACCAGACTCACCCACAACCATAATTCTGAGCTCAAAGCCCTGTTGTTAAAATAATCACATTGTGTGTCAAAGTCCTGTTGTTAAATTAATCACACTGGGTGCGCATCCACCAGACTCACCCACAACCATAATTCTGAGCTCAAAGCCCTGTTGTTAAAATAACCACATTGTGTGTAGAAGCCCTGTTGTTAAATTAATCACACTGGGTGCGCATCCACCAGACTCACCCACAACCATAATTCTGAGCTCAAAGCCCTGTTGTTAAAATAACCACATTGTGTGTAGAAGCCCTGTTGTTAAATGAATCGCACTGGGTGTGCATCCACCAGACTCACCCACAACCATAATGCTGAGCTCAAAACCCTGTTGTTAAAATAATCACATTGTGTGTCAAAGCCCTGTTGTTAAATTAAACACACTGGGTGTGCATCCACCAGACTCACCCACAACCATAATTCTGAGCTCAAAGCCCTGTTGTTAAAATAATCACATTGTGTGTAGAAGCCCTGTTGTTAAATTAATCACACTGGGTGTGCATCCACCAGACTCACCCACAACCATAATTCTGAGCTCAAAGCCCTGTTGTTAAAATAATCACATTGTGTGTAGAAGCCCTGTTGTTAAATTAATCACACTGGGTGCGCATCCACCAGACTCACCCACAACCATAATGCTGAGCTCAAAGCCCTGTTGTTAAATTGAACGCACTGCGTGCAAACTCATCAAACTCACCCACGACCACGAAGTAGAGCTCAAAGCCCTGTTGTCAAATTAAACGCACCGCGCGCGAACTCATCGGACTCACCCACGACCACGAAGTAGAGCTCGAAGCCCGGTTGTTAAATTAAACGCACCGCGCGCGAACTCATCGGACTCACCCACGACCATGATGTTGAGCTCGAAGCCCTGCTTCATGGCCTTCCGCCGCATCTGCTCCAGGATGGCGTCGATGCCCACGTAGCTGAAGTCCACGCTGGGGACCTCGGGGCAGGCGGGGGCCGCGGGGGGCGCGGCCGGCTTCACGGACTCTGACATGGTGCTGCTGTAGCTCGGAATGACCTCTGACCCTGGGGACACGGGGAGAGAGAGAGAGAGACAGACTTCACAATGACGTCTGACCCTGGAGACACAGGGAGAGAGAGAGAGCGACAGACTTCACAATGACGTCTGACCCTGGAGACACGGGGAGAGAGAGAGAGCGACAGACTTCACAATGACGTCTGACCCTGGAGACACAGGGAGAGAGAGAGAGAGACAGACTTCACAATGACGTCTGACCCTGGAGACACAGGGAGAGAGAGAGAGCGACAGACTTCACAATGACGTCTGACCCTGGAGACACGGGGAGAGAGAGAGAGAGACAGACTTCACAATGACGTCTGACCCTGGAGACACGGGGAGAGAGAGAGAGAGACAGACTTCACAATGACGTCTGACCCTGGAGACACGGGGAGAGAGAGAGAGAGAGAGACAGACTTCACAATGACGTCTGACCCTGGAGACAGGGGGAGAGAGAGAGAGACAGACTTCACAATGACGTCTGACCCTGGAGACACGGGGAGAGAGAGAGAGAGACAGACTTCACAATGACGTCTGACCCTGGAGACACGGGGAGAGAGAGAGAGAGAGAGAGACAGACTTCACAATGACGTCTGACCCTGGAGACACGGGGAGAGAGAGAGAGAGAGACAGACTTCAACACAGGGCTCAAATGCAACCCTGCTCTAGCCCCACGATGGGTTAAGCAGCATCAGTGGTTCCTGGAGATCTACTGTAATCATCCTGTAGCTTCTCATTTCAACAGTAATTTGGAACACCTAATTCTACTGATTAACAGCTCAATGAGATCTTTGGTTGGGATCTATGATAGGATAGGACTGGGCAGCGCTGCTGTAAAACCACAGATTTTAATGTATCTTCTGGATGGACAGATGGGCCAAAAAGATTTGCATTTTTATTTTTCAAAATATAGAAACAGCTTTAAAATGTTCAGTAAACTGCACTCAAATTAAAATGGCAATAAAAGCAATCTGCGATGAGCAAAACGCCTGCCAGGCTCAACTCAGTGGGCTGCCCGCAGCACAGATTAAAGCGCAATCAGAGAGGAATATCCTCAGAGCCACCGTAAAGCCCTGTAACCCTTTGAAGAGAAGGCGTCCCTTTAGAATGTTTCCACCAGTGGTTCTAGAACTCCGCTGCTGCCAGTCGCCGGTAGTGATGACATCAGCACGAGAACGTTCGGTTAAGAACATTCTCACGGCGTGTCTGTGACCTAACGCCTCTGGTCCGTCTGCGGATGAGAAATCGTGCTCTGGCCGGCACTGCAGGCTACATCCTCCACTGCGGAACCTCACCTCGCAGCTAAACGTGCTAAACTTGCTAAAGGCTCGCACATACACCCGTCAGATACAGACCAGGCCATCAAGCACAGTGTAAGCACTAAACCGCTGCATCGCTGCCTCTGGTGCGTAAATATGAATATTTTTGTGATCCATTTTTAGCGGCCCAGGCATGCGGGCGGTCAGACTCTTCTGCCTGAACTGGTGGTGGCCGCTTATTTACTGTAGTCCAACGGTTTCGGGTGCATTTAAGGAGAGGCGTTCCGGTGTGTCAGCTGCACATAACGCTGGGCAGAATTCAGCGAACGCGTGGAGCTGCAAAACCACGGCCATACCCGCCCGGCCCCTTGAGCCTGCGCTGAATTTCCCATGAAAAACCCAAACATGCTATTTACATACATGACGACACGCTGCAAAAACAAGTACTTTAGTCTTACATTTAGACTCAAGATCTTATTTTAAAATCTATATTTCACTGGTCAAGCAAACAGTAACTTAAAACAAGCTAATATATATATATTTTTTTTAAGATTACAAAAACAATTTTCAGACTCATTACAAGACATTTTACAGTGCAGGTCTGGCCATTCAAATGTGTCTGAAATCTGATAATTCTAGTATGATTCTAACCCTTTACATTGCTACTGGCTATGTATTATACACTGCAAAAAATGTCTGCCTTAACGAGCATTTTTTGTCTTGTGATAAGACTTCAGACTTTTTTTCCCTTTCTGAAGTAGAAAATATCAGCTTGTTTTAAGTTACTGTTTGCTTGACAAGTGACATTTTCACACCTCACTGGCAAATCTTTAAATGAGTCAAACTCTCACCTCACTGGCAATTTTTTTTGTCTCAGACACACAAACACATACACATGCACACACATACACACACACATACACACAAACACGTACACAATCTCTCTGAGTCTTCCTCTCACACACATTCTCTCCTCTCTTTCTCACACTCAGACAGGAAGTTGGGAGATAGCTCAGAGAGATAACAGATGAAGGGCCTATGCTCTAGAGAAGAGCATCGCTGTGAAAGGCAGAGAACACGTCCCAGCCACAAACACCCCAAGGGCCCGATAGAGCCCCACAGGGGGCCAAAGAGGGCCGAACTAAGCCCCCCCACCCCCCAATTGTTGAAGTCATACCATCAACAATTAAAACTTCTCAAAACTTATTTTTCCTTCCCCTCATTACACACGGAGAGGGTTGGCACAGCGGGAGTTTGTTTATATATTTGTTTTTTAATTAGAACTCTAATGGCCAACAAACAGACACTGGACTGCAACAGAATGGTGGCACGTTGAACTTAACTGAATTAAATTGAATACTTTTCAGGAATTTGCTTAGCATCTGAAGCTACGCAGACAACACAAGCATAGACATTCAGACAGCTGATCAACAATATAAACAACATATTAGTTCTGAGCCAGTGTGTGAGAACTGTTAGCTACTGGTTCTCCATACCATTGAGAAGTATAATGCTCCTAGACACAAACGAGTTTGCTGTTCTGTTCTGCCCTTGGTACTACAGTCTCTAAAAAGTTCGAGTAGGAATTCTGTGATTCCTTCGAAGAACGCAATCTAGTTAAAGGGTTCTTTGTCAGACAAAATGGTTCTTTGTCTGGGCGTTTTCAGACTTTACACCTAAGAGGGTAGTTATAAAGAACAAAAAATTGTTGCCCTCTGGAATCAAGCCAAAGAACCCTTCCAGAACCCTTTCTTTCCCCTGTAAGTGTATCTTGGTCTGAAGTACCTGTTTTTAGTAGAACCCTCGCCCCTGAGAGTTCTGGCCGGCCCACACAGGGCTGATCTGATCAGACACCACACAGGGACCCCCAGGCTTAATAAACCACATTCAGCTCCACATTCAGCTACGATAACTCTGGTTCCGCCACTCAGAACTCAGAGCTTCTCCACCGCCTCCTGTGGGGCTGTTCCCAAAATCATGTTAGGGATGAGAACAGACTCCCTCTTGCTCGCTCCCAATTAGCCCCACACACGGTCACACACGGTCCCCGTCATAGGATACGGAGGCAAATGAACCCCTTGAGAATAAGTCGCTGATCTAAATCGGTGTAAATCAAGAGTGTTCAGTGTTCTAGAACTCCACTGGTGTTCCATCGCCGGCAGTGATTGTGACATCAGCATTAGAAGGTTCGGCTGAGAACATTCTAATCAGACGCTTGTAACCTTATGCCGTGAAAGGGTTAAGCAGTAAAACTCGATTGAGATTTCTTCCGACGCCCCCCCCCCATTCCCCCCCCCCCCCCCCCCCCCAAAAAAGGAGCCATTTCTTTCCTGAAACGTGACTCCCTCGGGGAAGTCCAGCAGATTATGTTTCCAGGCCGAGGGGTGGGGAGCCCTGCGGACAGCGAGAAGGGCTAGAGGCAGAGTTTTTGGGCTGACACGGATGACCTCCTTCAGGGCCTGCAGGCCCCACTGGACCCAGCACAGCCCTCCAGCCCTGTTTTACACCAAAGGAACCATTCCAACCCGCCACTCACGCCAGATCCATTTTAGAACGAGCGCAGCAAAGCACCAAACTTTCACCTCACTGGCCGCAGCTATGAAGAAAATAAAATAAAATGTAATCCCCCCCCTGGATATGTTGATTCATAGAACAATCTCCTGTCATCTCCAGTACAAGTTGTGGCTCGCGCAGGCCAGGCAGCGATGCCTGTGCCGTGCAAACACAATGTTAGCATTAGCGTTAGCATTAGCGTTAGCATTAGCGTTAGCATTAGCGTTAGCATTAGCGTTAGCGTTAGCCTGGCTCTCTGTCTCTCCGGGTCTCCTTAGTTACCGCTGCATGTATGATACTAAATCACGTGGGTTTAAGTCTAGTGGCGTTTCACAGGCTATACAACTTTCACGGATAGTCGATCGGGCGTTCCCCACTGTGGATGATGATGAAGTCCACCACTGTATTTTATTTATTTATTTTTTATCAAGGGCTGTGTTTCCTACTCTGTTTGAAAAGTCGGGTAAAAAAAAAAAAACAGCAGAACAGAACAAGCTACAAAACGTCCTCAACTCTGGTCCTGGAGACCTCCCCAGAAACCCCAGGACTCGGGGAAAGCTGCTAAACTCTGCTAAAGTAAAACAAGTAAACTGTAGACACCTGGAAGACAAGTAGGCGATGCTTATGTAGCGGTTACCGGGGCAACGGAACCTCAGCTGACTCCAGTGCTCCCTACATTGACGGAACGAGGCCAACCAAGCCCCCCCCCCCAAGCCCCCCCACTCACCCACCCCAGACTCTGGGCCCCAGCTGCAGAAGGGTAGCCTCGATGGACAGAGCCCAGGGCCCCTGCCTGGGACAGGCCCACCCAGCGCAGACAGCCGAGCGGAGGGTCGTTTCAGTCTAACCACAAAAACAGCAGCGATGAACAGGGGCCGGCTGAACGGGCTGTGCTGCTCACCCTTCACAACAAGAAATGTCAAAATGTCCAAGGACAACATGTGAACACCCAACGTGTGAGGAGTACACACGTGAACTGTAAAATGACTACGACAGCAGGAAAAGGGCATCTACGCTATTTCGAGTCGTGTCAGACACTTTTGTTAAGAAGTACATTTCACGTCACACGTTTTGCGTTGAATGCACAGCTGGAAAAAGCCAATCACATGTAATTATCCCAGCATGCAGCTGTCGGTACGGCGAAAGCCTGCAGTCAGCGTGGAGTAAACGTTGGCTAACAGCGCGGTACTGATGCATCCCTGCTCGTAAAACCTCTGCAAAACCCTCCTGAGGTTTAACTGCTGCAGAACAGTGACTCTGGACTGAGGACAGAGGATGGCCTTGTGCCCGAGACGTTTGTCTTTCTCTTTGTACTTTTCTTAAGAACTAAAAAAAAAAAAAAAAAAAAAAAAGTAATTCTATTACGTTTGTCACATTTCATAATAACATTTGAATAAAGATGAGTCTTTCCGCCAATAAGGCATTCTTGTGTGACGGTGCCCTAGTTTTCCAGGTTTCTTGCGTCATAGCGTTTCGGGGTCAGGTCAGTGCTGCCCTCCCCAGTCGCCCCGATGTCCAAAGCACAGCCACAGATATGCCTGCTGGACGAGGGGGCTGTTCACTGGCGTCTGCCCGTAACCCAACACCGGAATACCGTACGTCAAACTGGGGGAGAAAGAGGAGAGAGGGAGAGAGAGGGAGGGAGAGAGAGGGAGAGAGAGAGAGAGAGAGAGAGAGAGAAGACCCTGGGCTGAGTTTTTTTTTCCGTTCTTTTCTGCCCCTGAAAAAGCGGCCACGTGGATGCAGTCAGAGCCAGGGCGCTGGTTCAGCAGATCTCTAAACGCAGGACACACTCGTGTTCATCGGCGCACTGAAACCCGCGCTGAAATTTACTGCCGAGGAGACATCTGCTCGTAGTCCCTGAGAAGCAGCGGTGGTTTTCGGGACTTTCACAAAGTGAACGCATTCTATTGCCCCGCCCCCCCCCCCCCCCCCTCCACAAAACCCCAACCCAACTCCCCCCCCCCCCCCCCCCCCACAGGACATGCTGAACTGGAACCACTGTGTCGTTGTGGCGGTTTCACTTACAGCAGAGCCAGAACCAGTTCTCTGCTGAGGATCTTTTTTAAAATAAGGCCAGATGTAGAGCGTAGACCGGGAAGGGGGCGGGAAACTGCAGCAGTGACTGACTCATCCGTGGTGTGCCTCCACCCCCCCCCCCCCCTCCCCTACCTCCAGGAATTCCCAGGAATTCCCAGCGCTCGCGTGGACCTCTCTCTCCGAGCGCTCCGGCCCCCCTATCCCACCTGTGATTAATCTCCAACGACAGACACGGCCATTGATCCGCGCATAGCAGAGGGCAAAGCCGGGGAGACCGTAGGCAAGGAGACTTAAGATGGAGGACGAGAGCACACCTGTTCACACCGGGCCTTTGCCTAACTAACCCTGAACTCATTTACAATGCGGTTACTATCCCTCCCGACACTCAAAAAATGTAGGTGGGGATAGTATAATAAATAAATAAAAAGTGCTTAATAAAATTGCCAACAGTGATTTAATACAATATTATTAAGTCTCATAAGTCACATACAGTATACTTAATAATATTGCATGCAACCACTGCGTTTTTTTTGGGGTTTTTTTTGTATATGCTCCAACCCGGATCCCGGATCCTGGATCCTGGAGTGCCCAGGTTTTTTTGTTGCAGGTTTTCGATGATTAACGGCCAGCGGTGAGACGGCAGCGACTCCAGCCCATGGTCACCTGCTCACGTTAAGAAGATTTATTCATTTATTAATCCAATTACGTGGTTCCTGGAGCAAAAACCAGGGAGCTCAAGCAGTGTGCCGGACCAAGTTCAACACTGCATCCTGAAACTGTACAATTTAACGCTTTACATCCTCAAACTCCCTCTTACACATACTGTGGTTTTTAAATGTTGTAGGGTCACGCACTACTATCAGTCGTGACCAGTGCTGGGTAATCATGTTTTAACTGCATGTAGGTAAAATATTAGTTTGTACAACTATGCTTTCAACACCGGTTGAGATATTAACTTGGCATCGTCTTTGCTTGTAGCCTCAGCCTTAGCATATGCACTTTCGTAAGTTTCTCTCGGAGAAAGAGTGTACATATAAATGTAAATATAGCTGTTAGCAGAGCGGCAAAGATCGGTGGGGCAGAGACAACATACGCAGTTTTTGGACACATGTGGTAGTGAGTCTACGTGCAGATTTGACTGGTTTCGTCCGATCAGTACAAGAAATTGCCAATTCTGACAGGCTTGTCCCACTGGCGAAACATCCAATGGCAATCCACCAAAAGACCTGCCGTTACTGAGCAGAAGGACAACTACGTAACCCTCCTGCTGGAGATCCACAGCAACCCAACCCTGTTACGTCTAGTATTATATTTAAACATAAAAAAGTTGGACTTATTTATATGACATTTTTGCTGAATATGACAAAAATATATTGCCAATGAGATGAGACTAAAACTTCACTAGTCAAGCAAACAGTGACTTCAAACAAGCTAATATTAAAAAAAAAAAAAAGTATGTCTCATTACAAGACTAAAACACGTGTTAAAACAGACGTTTTTTCAGTGCATAACCCAGGAGCCCGAAAACATCTGCTCTCTTCCCTTTCTCAGGAAGCTGGAGAGGAGGACAGTGTGGATTTCATGCAGAGAGGAGCTCCTTCCTGTGTCATCTAACAGCTGATGCAGCGGCCATTTTCATTCTGTGTGCGTGTGAGTGTATCTGAGAGAGGAAGGGATGGGTATGCATTCTGCCTCATTCTGCCTTAGAAAATACACACACATACTACGCACACACACACACACACACACACACACACACACACACACACACACTGTAAACACACACGCAAACGACACACACAAACGCACATATGCCCACGAACATACACGGCACACCCACACACATACTACGCACACACACACACACACACACACACACACACACACACACACACACACACACACACGCACACTGTAAACACATATGCATACAACACACACACACACACACACACACTATAAACACACACACATAAGCACACAAACATGCACATATGCACACAGACATACACGGCACACCCACACACATACTACACACACACACACTGAGTTGAGAAGCCTAAGTTTACATAGAGGATCCCCACAGACTGGGCCACATAGACAGCTGGCTGTGTTCCATGTGATGTCATACCAGTATAACCTTCAGATCACAGCTAAGCCCCAGAATTATGCTGCATTATGGGAAAAGGACCCACAGCCACATTCAATCAGACATGCATCAGACCTCAGCCCTGACCAGGGTGGGTATACACAATCCACAATCAGACCGTGCTCCTGCCCTAAACTCTAAAGTAAACCCAAAACCAAACCAAAATCACACACACACACACACACACACACACACACACACACACACACACATACACACACACACATATACACATATGCGCACACATATACACAGTACACACACACACACACACATATACTCATACACATACACACATATGCAAACACACACAAAATCTGACTCTCACACACATAAGCACAGACGCACACACACAGAGACGTACACACACACATACTGTATATGCACACACACATACACACACACACACACACACTTGCAGAAGCACAGAATCATACACGCACACACACGCATATAAACAGACACGTACATACACACACCACACACACACACACAATGTGCCTAACACAATGTGTGTGTGTGAGGGGCGTCTAACAGCTGACGCCGGGCCACGTTGACACCGGTCCCTGAAGTGACATCTTCCTCATCCCGCCCCGCTTCTCATTCTGGGAATGTGACCTTTGACCCCATTTGGGGGCGAAGCAGGTGGTGTCCCCCGGTGCTCCCTCTGTGCTCGTCCCTCTGGGAGACACGGTAACAACTGGCCCCCCTAGAACCCCCCCACCCCCACCCCCATCTGGAGACGGCCGCAGACAGACCTGAGTGCTCATCGGGACGTTTAAAAAACCAAGAGCTCTGGAGCCAAAGCCAAATAACTGGGATTCCGGTCAAAGTGACAGATAACCGACGCAGAGGGAGAAAGGCGAGGCCCTGGAGGCCTGAGGAACGGGGAGCCCGTGAGGGACGAGTTCTACTGCGAGGCCGGAGACAAAGAGTCAGTCACACATCAGAGTTAAAATTCAAATGCAGTCCCACTGCCTCCTGCTCCCATTGAGAATATGCCGCTGCTCCTACACCGCAAACAGGGGCGGACTGTCTTAACACGCGACCGTCTTAGTCTCGCAATGAGACTTAAGATCTTGGTCTTTTTTTTTTTCTTCTCTCAAGTAGACAATATTAGCTTGTTTTAAGGTACTGTTTGCATGACAAGTGAAATTTACCCTACGGGCAAATCTTGAAATGAGTCAAACTGTCTCACCCCATTGGCAATTGTTTTGTAAAAAGGTATTAGAAACAATAATATTTAAATATAAGTCTGAAATACTTGTTCAGTCTGGCCTTTTCAAAGTTTTGCAGAGTATGGGAATTGTATTGCGAATTGTGCAATAAGCTATAGTTGGATTCTGACTCAGTTCCGGGTAAGAGCATCTGCTATATGGCATCTATATAATGTAATTCAGAAGTTGTCAGTTTATTAACATTCAACTGACTGATTTCTCTCTGTGTGCTGGAAAACAGAGTCTTAAACATACGGTGCAGAGGAGTACACGCATGTGTAGTGAGCAGATGTTTTATGCATACACAAATACCAAACCTACATTCTGCAATACGAGCAACGTAATATATGAATCTACATTCTCTGTGTAGGTCTCCTCCCACTCAACACTACACACACTCACACATAACATACACAGCACATACCACCGGCACACAAGTGCATACTCAGAGGGGGCGTCAAATTATAAATGGTAAATGGTTAATGGTTAATGGTAAATAGCGCCTTTATCCAAAGCGCTGTACAATTGATGCTTCTCCATTCACCCATTCATACACACACTCACACACCGACGGCGATTGGCTGCCATGCAAGGCACCGACCAGCTCGTCAGGAGCATTTGGGGGTTGGGTGTCTTGCTCAGGGACACTTCGACACAGCCCGGGCGGGGGATCGAACCGGCAACCCTCCGACTGCCAGGCGACTGCTCTTACTGCCTGAGCCATGTCGCCCCCCTATAAATCTGCTTGCTCGCTTGTTCTCTCCCTCTCCATCCAAAATGGCTGCCGTTGCATCACCCAGGTGGGTGCTACACATTTGTGGTGGTTTGAGGCGAGTTTCCCCCTCAGCACCGTAAAGCACTTTGAGTGTGAGAAAAGCGCTATATAATTGCAATGATCTATCTGTCAATCTATCCATCTACAGAAACACCTCGACTGTTCAAGAGCAGACAGGATTAAAAATAAACGAAAAGTGCAACCGCACACACGTCACAAGGGAGCACTCACCCTGGCACAGATACAGAGGTGTGTGGGACATGGCCCAGGCAGCTGGCTATTGGCTTGATGGTGTCAACCTTTCAGTCATGGGTCTGTCCAGAGGCTATGAGAATAACTCTGATAATGCCACTGTAGTCCTGACACTGAGCAGAGGCATAAGGAGCCAACTCCTGACTCCATATACCTCCCCCTGTCTCCACAATGGTTCTGTCCAACTCCTTACTCTATGTTATCACCCCCCCCGCCTCCAGAATGGTCTTTTCCAACTCCTGACTCCATATCACTCCCCCTGCTCCCACAATGGTTCTGTCCAACTCTGGAATTTGTTACCACCGCCCAGAATGGTTCTGTCCAATTCCTGACTCCATGTTATCACTCCCCCCCCCCCCCACTGCCCCAGAATGGTTCAGTCCATCAGAGCCATTGCAAAGTGCAACCAACCAATCGGGAACTGAACATTAACTCGGAGGTTGCGGGGTGAATCCCATATGGGCTATCCGTTAATCACATGCCAGACTCTTGAGCCAGGCAAACGAAACCACTTCAATACATAACCAGGTGTGCACATGCATGGTATGCTAGAAAGGCACAGGACATGAATGCATGCAAGCGTGTAAATGGATAACTAAGTCAAGTTAATGACTTAACGTTGAGACAGGTGCAGGATTCCACAGAGCCTCTACTGGAGCGCTACATGCTAGCACAAGGCTAGCAGTGCTCTCTTTGGTGTTAACAAGCTACATTACATTGCATTACATAAATGGCATTTGGGCAGACACTCTATCCAGAGCAGCATACAACAAAGTGCAAAGTGCCATACCCATAACCAGGGATAAGTGCACTGAAAGACCTAGAGGGAAGTACAATTTCAACTGCTAACAGTACAACAAGTTAAGGACTAGGGCCTATTTTATCATTGATCATCATTTGATTATTATTTTTTATAATACCGTAACACCGATCATACATCATTCAAAATCATATGACCTGAGCCCTCCTTTTTTCATGGCTGAAAAGTAACACAAGAACTTATGCTGAAACTTGGGTTGATGCGAGCGTGAAAAGAAAGGAAAAATTAAAAAATGTTCCGCGAGAAACAGAACACACTTGCAAAGAGCAAGCAGAGAGTTCTTCCAGTAAATACGAGGCACAGATGTTTGTATTGAAATCAAACAGTTTTTTTTTTTTTTTATATGAGAGAGATATAATTCGTCATCATTCCCAAAACAGGAAATTAATGGAATATGAATTTCCTGTAAATGAGATTGCTTAACCTGTTTGTTTTTTTGTTTTTTTTCTCCAGTGTTCTAGAACTCCATTGCTTTCAGTCACCAGCAGTGTTAGAATGTTCGGTTAAGTTTCTCATCCCTCGTGGGGGGGGTCTTAATGGAACACCAGCAGCAGTAAAACGCCGGGCGATTGGCCAGCATGGGGGCCCCCACGGTTACAGTATGTCCGTGGAATGAGCTCCTGACAGCTACCAGAGACGGGACGGGGCTCAGGGCCGAGGAATTTCACCTCTGGGCGAGCAGTCTCACCTCTAACACCAGCGAGGAAAACACCACTGCCCCGACCACCTCACACACACACACACACACACACACCATACACATACACACACACACACACACACACACAGCTGCTCTACTACTGCCCCAGCCACCTTACAGACAGACAGACACACACTCTCTCTCTCTCACACGCACCATACACACACACACACACACACACACACACCCTCACGCTCACACACACTCACACACACACACACCACACACTCACACACACACACAGCTGCTCTACTACTGCCCTGCCACCTCAGACACACACTTACACACACACACACACACACACCCCTGCTCTGCCTCTGTTCTGCTAACTCAGCCTTCAGTTAGCAAGGAACCACCCCCCCCCCCCCGCCCCCCAACTCCCAAAAAATGTGAGATATGTGTGCAGGAATCCACAGAAAGCTGTCAGTTTCGGCTCCGCTCTGCGGCGCTCAGCATGCTAACACAGGCCCTGTAGCGTTAGCAATCGCAGGTGCAACTCTTCTACCGTTCTTCCTGCGCCATTTTTCTCAACCAACTGATCGGCTGCTGCCCAATAAATCAACCGATTTGCGATCAATTTATTGCATTAGCGCTGATTCGACA
>NC_083775.1:7247925-7285425 GCF_963514075.1 Conger conger | reverse complement strand
ACTATGTGTGTTTCTACCTCTGCTTTGCAATTAATGTGGAAAGTGGAAAATCGTGTTTTTTAACTACGCTTTCATTTTGCAGACTACGTTAACCACACACCGCTGCTTTTACACACACCCAGCAGCCTGTGTGACCGGGGGAAAGGTTCCTGGGGCATTTCAATTCATACTTCCTGTTTCCTGTGTCGGTACCAAAAGTTATGATGAAAGAGACCTTAGCAACAACGCATGGTTCTTAAGGGAAATTAGGCATGACAAGTTTGCATTGCAAATGTTTTTGTTTTAGACTCAAGGAGTCTTTGAAATGCGCCATCGTCTGCAGGATATTCCAACGGTAACTGGTATGAACCAAGTGACTATTGTGGTGCACATAGAAACAGCAGGATTTCATCTGGTCTACTGTACATATTTGTCCCATTAACATTCAGTGCCGTCTGCTATAACTCAAACTCTGAAGAGGTCTGGGCGCAGAACTGAAATGGATCACCGTATATGATACTGACGTTTATCCAAACTGAAGGAAGTGCATATACAAACAGCCACATAGAAGTGTGCACGTAAAAATGTTTTCGTTTTTTTGGTGTTGGTTTAAGAACAATGGGCCTCGTGCAAGAACATTTTCGTATTCTTTTCCTGAATTTATCGTACTTTTTTTGATACTTTACTTTTTTCTCAACGAAAAGGGCTTGTGTTTACATGACTGGGGAGACAGGATCGCGACCACACGTAAACGATGTTCCGACAGAAGAATAAATTCTAAATTAGACTAAAGTTCTCTCAAATCAGCCGTCTTAAGAGATTTCACGAGTTTAAGAACAAATCTGTATGCAGGAGTGGTTTCTGCATGAGGCTCCTCTGTCCGGAATAAACTGATCCGCAGAGACAACTGGAAAGGACCCACCCCCAGAGGTGATCTTCTGTACGGCGATAGGCCTGCGCTTGATCGCAGGAGACGCTGTCTGCGCATGGAACAAGTTAACGGCACACTGTAAACACTGCGGCCCTGCCGTCAGCACACAGAGCCCCCCCTGCTGCCAGCGCTGAACGGGGGTGAGACTGTACCCCTCTCCTCTGCTCTCTGCTCTGAACGGGGCTGATGAGATCGTACTCTGCTCTGAATGGGGATGATGAGATCGTACTCTCAGCTCTGAATGAGGATGAGACCGCACTCTCAGCTCTGAACGGGGCTGATGAGACCGTACTCTCAGCTCTGAACGGGGCTGATGAGAGCGCACTCTCTGCTCTGAACGGGGCTGATGAGACCGCACTCTCTGCTCTGAACGGGGCTGATGAGATCGCACAGGACCCGTGCTCTCCAGCCTCTGACATCACCGTGACCTCACGCAGTGAGAATGGAAGGCTGTCCCGTACAGTTTTCAGGAGAGACGGAGCGGGACAAATGTAGACTGTAACCAACACCGCCGAAGCACTAAACATAGCGTCCTGCGTTTAACCCAGACGATCAGACTGGAAGAGCAGTCGCGGGAGAGAGCCGTCAGACACACGGCCAGAGAAACCTGAGCACGCAGCGCGTTTGTTTCAGAGTAACCCTGGGACACGCCGGCTGGTTTTTAACATATATTTCAGTGAAAATGCTGCTGAAAAAGAACAGCTCAAGCTTGGTTGTAGATAAAGGGTCTGAGGTGCAGAGGGGCTTGTTTAATTAGACGTAGCGTTTTTATCGTGGTGTTTCCGTGTGCTGGAAGCCACGGAAACATTCCCAGCTGTGCTGTCGATCGGCGAGTTAAACTCCCGGGACACAGGAAAGAATCCGGCGCGATCGCAGGACAGTTTGTGCTATCTGCGCGCAGAAAGAACAGTTTAACCCAGCCTTAAGGGCACGCCGTCAAACCATGTCTCTTTCTGTGCTCTCCCTCTTTCAGTTGTGTCCTTCTTCTGTTACACACTGTTTTTCTCTTACACTCAATCGGTTTATTCTACATAAGACAGGGACTCGGTGATTTATCCTTACTGTGTCTCCAATGTACCTTTAAGAGAGGGAGAGGGAGAGAGAGAGAGAGAGCAGAGAAAGGAGGGAAAGGGGGAGAGAGCAGGGAATGAAAAAGCAGGAGGGAGAAAGAGAGAAGGAGCCAGATAGTCAAGAGAGGGAAAGAAAGGGGGAAGGAGAGAGGGAGAGCAGGAGAGAGTGGAGTGAAAGAAAGGGAAGTTGAGAGAGAAGAATCTTCAGCGTTACTCCAGAGAGGCCGAACTGGAGATAAACAAGGGCAGTGCGCCAAACGTTTCCTGATCCTTCCCCCTAGTCTTCAGCGCTAAAGCAGAGAGACACACAATAATGCTTTCCTCACTGGCTCTAATGCAAACCATTTGCAGCGCGAACTCTCAGCTTACCGCGTACGCGAGAACTTCGCAAGAGCTGCGTGGAACCGCGCTGTTCTGCCGCCCCAAGCCGTACCGTGTTCCTTTCCGTTCCGCCCGATTCTCTGCAGAGTCCGAATTCAAATGCGCGTCGTTCTCTGGCGCGGCTAACGGACACGCTCTCCCGCCAGCTGTGCGCTCTCGTTCGGTCACCCTACCCAGCAGCCTCTCCTCCTCGCCCCTCGTGATAAACACGGCCCGTTTTCGGAGCGCGGAGCGAAAAACTACGCTGGAGGGTCGGGCCTCCGGGGAAATCCCTGCTCCTGACTCACCCCTGCGGGCCCACAGTGAGTCAACCCTTCCAACAGAACAAGACAAAAATATTTAGCATTTTTTGGTTGCGGGTATTGTTTGCTTCATTGTCATTGGTCATTCAATTGGCATTAGTTTTAGGGGGTTTTCCCAAACCTGGCTTCTCTTAAACAGATTGTCCTGAACGTTTACTCAAGTATCTGCGATATTGGACATTTGATGCTTTTCAACAGAATACACATAGCCCCTGCATCAGAATCATGGTGCAAAGGTGAATATGAGAAGTGTCCGTAACCAAATGTCCAACTCCCCTCCGCTCCTGACCATGTCAGGGCTGCAGTGGTGAAACGTCCAGGCCTGGGGCAATAAGGTTTCCCAACAGTTCATACACCACCCCCCTGCCCCCTTCCAAGGACAGGGACAAAATACCGGGTGTACGCATTTGTGTGTGTGTGTGTGCCGGATATAGTTATTTAGCTGATGCTTTTATCCGAAGCGGCTTACAGTTCATTCGACTAAGCAGCTGTGCGGATCTTATCCCGGCTTGAACCACCGACTTTCCAGATCCCAGCCATGTACCTTAGCCACGAGGCCACAGGCTGCCCATAGAACTGAGAGAGGGTGTTTCTTGCAATGGAACAGTCCTACATTTGCAACCGGGGATTCACATTAGCCGAATGTGTGTGGATGGGGTTACTAAGCAACCCCAAGAGTTGAGCCAGCCTGCCACAATTTGGCTTTTCAGCCAGCTGTTAAGCCACGGCATATATATTTTTCTAACTCTGGGATTTTCAGATTCTGTGTTTTCCCAGTTTTTACGGCGCAGATATACAGACAGGCTAAAGCTCCCGGAAGTTCTGGGAGTCTCCCAGATTTAAGCCTCGGCTGTCTTCCTCCCACAAATCATGCAAAGCCTCCTGAAAACGGGTTCGCTCCCATGGAACACCTGTTTTATTTAAATATCCGAAAAGATTTACTGTTCCGGGCACTTTGCTGTAATGGAACACTTTATTGTATTCAAATCAACAGACATATTTTGGGCCAACATCACAACACTACACTTAATTCCCACGCTCCGCCACCAACAGAACATCGCCCTTTAACCCTTTAAGGTGTGAGGTCACAAACAGCGGAATAGAATGTTTAGAACTGAACATTCTAATGCCGATGATGTAACAATCACCAGAAGTGGTGATTGGAAGTAGTGGAACTATAGAACACTGGGAAAAGAAAACATTAAAAAATAAATATATATATCCTACTCTCCAAAAGGTATATCTTTGTTTCCTGAAATCAATTTCATCAGACTTGATATACTACATGGATATGACTAATTGTGTTTCTAATCGTAATGAGGCAGTGGCTGCTGTCGGTTCAGAAGCAAGTCACATACAGTAAGCCACAGTACTTGTAGAAAAGGTCTACGGCAGTGTAGGCAACGGCTTACTTGCTCACTGTAGATCATGCAAGTTGTGTACAAGTTGTATACCCCTAAAGCGGCCTGTAGCGTAGTGGTTAAGGTACATGATTGAGACACGCAGGGTCGGTGGTTCTAATCCCGGTGTAGCCACAATAAGATCCGCAGAGCCGTTGGGCCCTTGAGCAAGACCCTTGGTTAAGGGTTAAGGGGGGAGGTTACTGGGTCACTGTTCTGACTTCTGGGACATCCCATCGTTCCATGAGTCACAACCCTACTTGATCACACAAAACATTACCCTGAAGATACAGCCTCACCCCCACTCGATTCAACCCCCCCTGTCCCTGTCCCACAAGCCCACACTCATTTCCTACCCATAGCCCCTGACTCCCCCCCCCCCAACACACACTGAGCTGGGGAGGCCTTACCAAAGCTCATCTCCGGCTGGAGATTGGCTGGAGGTCTCATTTCAGAAAGAAACAGGCTTGGGACTCAAACAGCCCGGGGCTGTGTTTTTAAAGTACTTTGGCACAGATCTGAAATCTAAAAAGTCTTGAGGTTGAACTATGAGCTTCTCGCAGTGCTCCTTCACAAATGCCGCACAGCTAAAATGGTGAAATAAATATGCCTCTGATAAAAATAAAAATAAAATTTTTTTAAAAACAGCGTCTGATCTCGGCTGTAATTTTGGGTTTTGGACAGAGCTCATGCGGCTTATTTGGACTGAAAAGAAAAAGATCAATATGGGGTTTATCAAAGTAAAGGGCCTTTGATTACTGCGCACACCGCCTGCGCTTATGTGAGGATCAGGGGAAATAAGATTTGGTTTAATTCATCATTTTAACAGCTGTTTATTTTAGGAGGCCGCGGGGACCGTCCGCGACCGAGCGGTTGCCGGGATACGCGCTCCCGCCGGAAATTAGTGGGATTAACGCTGCGGGCTGGTCATCGCGCACCGAGGCGGACGATGTCAGAGGGTCATGTGATCGGAGCTGTGCGGAAAAACAGGAAGTGCTTCCTTTTCACGTGCGGGTCCTGAATGACAGGGAGACGCACAGGCTGGGGCGTGTCAGGGGCGTGTCATAGCTTGGATCAGGGGCGTGGGGACCCGCAAGGTCGGTGGTTCGATCCCCGGTGTAGCAAGGCCCTTGACTCCACATTTCTCCAGGGGAGGATTGTCTCCTGCTTAGTCTAATCAACTGTACGTCGCTCTGGATACATGGCTCAGGCAGTAAGAGCAGTCGTCTGGCAGTCGGAGGGTTGCCGGTTCGATCCCCCGCCCGGGCTGTGTCGAAGTGTCCCCTGACGAGCTGGTCGGGGCCTTGCATGGCAGCCAATCGCCGTCGGTGTGTGAGTGTGTGTATGAATGGGTGAATGGAGAAGCATCAATTGTACAGCGCTTTGGATAAAGGCGCTATATAAATGCCTGCCATTTACCATTCATAGCTCGGGTCGCCCACAGCAGACAGTACTCAAAGTTGGGAGCACAATCATGCTCTTACTATTGGACCCTTTCGCAGACCCTGGGTGTACTCTCAGAAACAAAGGTATGAAAAGAGCCTGAAAAGATACAAACGCTTGTTGCTGGGGCAGTACCCATCAGTCATATAACTGTACCCCTAGCCAGCAATATACAATTATTATACAACTGTACAACTTTTCTTTTGCTTGGCAAAGGTACTCATTTGAACCCAAAGAGAGCTTTACTGTACTTTCAGGGTACATTTGGGAAATTTGATGCTAGAAGAAGAAAAATGTGCCTCCATTGTCGCTTCACTTCTGGGAGAGGAACAGCGGTCAGTCCCTGAATGGAAAGGCTGTAGTGCTGCCAGTTGAGCGGCTGTACCCACATCCGGCCACTAGAGGGCGCTGTGCATCTACTGGCAGCACTGTCGCCAGAATTGTGGGGTTGAAAAAGAACCAACTGGCATTCTGGCTTCCTTTTTTTTTGTTGCCTTTTTTCCCCCCTAAAGTTGTGCGAACTGAATCAAAAACACACAGTTTGAGTTAAAATTGCAAGACTTTGACTCATTCCCAAGTAGAACAGGCCAGATTCATATTTTCCTGAGTGATTAGTTTCATTTTTTTTTAAATGCCAGTTGGCAGTTTGGTTTTTTTTAATTTTATTTTGGGCTTGGTTCTTTCCCCAGAACAAATGAGATATCATGGCAATGGCACCCGACAGGAGACACACACACACACACACACACACACACATATTAAAAATAGTCATTTTATGTCATAGTTCCTTACTGACATTTGGGGTGGCTACCTGTCTGCTGTTGCTGAAAAAATAAGGAAGAATGTAATTCACAAATCTGACACTGCCTCCTACTGGCTTTGGTTGGAATTTCAGCAACTGGAGCTGCCTGCTGGAGCTACTGGCTGCGTATAATGCCTCTCCCGAATTCACTCTCTCCCTCCATCTGTCTCCATGTCTGTCTTGATTCTTCCCCTACGAGTGGAAGCAATGTTGCAGAACTATTGGACTGCTCTTTCTCTGTCCCTGAAATGCGCATAAACCCTAAATAAACCTTATTTCAGGCCCAAATCCCGCTTATGGCCTCAGTTATTTCAGAAATGGTACCTCTGGCAGGCAGCTTGAAAAGCACTTTCTAAGTGAGTCATCTGCAAAAACAGGATCGGCCCTTGTGACAGGCAGAGGATGGGCCGGCCGGCTGTCCCCTGACACCACTTTCAAAAAGCTCTTTATGTGCAGGAGAGGAAAGGCTTTTAACCCTTTGAAGAATAGGTTTTTTTTTTTTTAATGTTTTTTTTTTTTTTTGTAAAGTCAGTGTTCTAGAACCCCATTACTTTCAATTGCCGGAAGAGATTGTTACATCATCAGCATTAGAATGTGCAGTAAGAACATTCTCATCAGATAATTGTGACCTCACACCTTACAGGGCTAAACAGAACTAAGAGAAGGTTCCTGATTGGACAGATAGGTGAGGGCTTTCTTTCTACTTAGAATAAATGGTCAGCATATTACTGAGGGAATCTGAGCCCATAGAACAACCCCAAGAAAAGCGCTGTGCAAATTATCATATGACCCCACCCCCCAAGTCGTCAGACACTTTTATCAAGCAAGGACAATAAACAGCGATGGATTGATCGACCTGCCAGTTTGTCATTAAAAAACAAGATAAGGCCAGTGATTAACTACAGAAGTGAAAACTTGGCAGAGGACTCCTCGAGACTCAGGAAAAGGAACCGCCCCAAACTCCAGAACAGAAGATCTCACCCGACACACTTCAGGCCCTATTCCTGGAGCCCCTCCTAATTCAGCGACCCCGTTTACACACAGGTTAGTGAGGCAAAGGATCAAAGACTAGCTAATGCAGCGTAGCAGGCTTGGTACTGTTGTAGTTGTCTTGGTATGGTAGCTCCAGACCTGGCCTATCTACCAGGTGTACTGGACATATGTCCATGGCCTAACGACCAATCGTATACAAACTGTAGCTTATCTGACGTGTTCGGCTGTTTGTTGTATGACCTTGATGTGCACAATTTTGTACGTCGCATTGCATAAATGTAATGTGTAATGTGGGGCGGCCTGTAGCGTAGTGGTTAAGGTAAAGGACTGGGATACGCAAGGTCGGTGGTTCTATTCCCGGTGTAGCCACAATAAGATCCGCACAGCCGTTGGGCCCTTGAGCAAGGCCCTTAACCCTGCATTGCCCCAGGAGAGGATTGTCTCCTGCTTAGTCTAATCAAGTGTACGACCTCCACGTCATGGCAGGGTCACAGCGGGGTCACAGCCAAGTCCTTTCCTCTCTCATTATTCCGTGGCTGATTTCATCACTCGATTAGTAACGCAAATAAGGCAACAAAACAGGGCCGTAGCTACCAGCAGGAAACATTACTTCCTGATGTCATCATCATGAGAAAAACTACAATCATCAGGACACAGCACAACATAGACCGGACCAGCTCAAAACTACACAACACAACATAAAACAGACCAGCACAGAACTAGACAACACAAGACAAAACAGACCAGCACAGAACGAGACAACACAAGACAAAACAGACCAGCACAGAACGAGACAACACAAGACAAAACAGACCAGCACAGAATGAGACAACACAAGACAAAACAGACCAGCACAGAACTAGACAACACAGTATAGAACAGACCAGCACAAAACTATACAACACAACGTAGAACAGACCAGCACAAAACTACACACCACAAGCACAGTGCCCAATCCTAAACGTAATGTGGATGTGTAAACCATGGCGTATAGTCTTAAGGCTTAGTTGAACAGCATGATCACATAGCCACAGTCAGCCAACACAACTGAAATACTTTTATTAATCATTTTATTTATGCCCTTGGAGGTTATTTGGACCTCTTCTGCAATCCAAAATTACCTCTCCCCCCCCCACCCCCCTTAAGATTGCATTATTTATGCCTTTGGAGGTAACGTGCGCCTCTCCCAGCTGAAAGGAAGGTTCCAGGGATGAGAGCATACCTTAGTGCTGAGAAGGAGAGATCTATCACACAGCCGGCCTGCGCCCTGCCACGTTCCTGTCTGGGGGAGCCATGCTACGCTAGCGTCCTGATGTCATCTCTGTCTGTCTGAGCCGAGCTACGCTAGCGCCCTGATGTCATCTCTGTCTGTCTGAGCCGAGCTACGCTAGCGCCCTGATGTCATCTCTGTCTGAGCCATGCTACGCTAGCAACCTGATGTCATCTCTGTCTGAGCCATGCTACGCTAGCGCCCTGACATCATCTCTGTCTGGGGGAGCTATGCTACGCTAGCATCCTGACATCATCTCTATCTGGGGGAGCTATGCTACGCTAGCGTCCTGACATCATCTCTGTCTGGGGGAGCCATGCTACGCTAGCGTCCTGAAATCATCTCTGTCTGTATGAGCCGTGCTACGCTAGCGCCCTGACGTCATCTCTGTCTGGAGGAGACATGCTACCCTAGTGCCCTGACGTCATCTCCATCTGGGGGAGCCATGCTACGCTAGCGCCCTCTCTGGCTGAGCCGTGCTACGCTAGAGCCCTGACGTAATCTCTGTCTGGGGGAGCTATGCTACGCTAGCGCCCTGGCGTCATCTCTGTCTGAGCCGAGCTACGCTAGTGCCCTGACATCATCTCTGTCTGAAGGAGACATGCTACCCTAGTGTCCTGACGTCATCTCTGTCTGTCTGAGCCGAGCTACGCTAGCGCCCTGACGTCATCTCCATCTGGGGGAGCCATGCTATGCTAGTGCCCTCTCTGTCTGAGCTGTGCTACGCTAGCGCCCTCTCTGTCTGAGCTGTGCTACGCTAGCGCCCTCTCTGTCTGAGCTGTGCTACGCTAGCGCCCTCTCTGTCTGAGCTGTGCTACGCTAGCGCCCTCTCTGTCTGAGCTGTGCTACGCTAGCGCCCTCTCTGTCTGAGCTGTGCTACGCTAGCGCCCTCTCTGTCTGAGCCGTGCTACGCTAGTGCCCTGACGTCATCTCCGTTTGGAGCGCGACAGGAATCGCATCGTTAGGACGCACCTCAGCGGAAACGTTTGGGAACGTGCGATCGGTACAAATTACAGGAATTAATAAATGTCACTGGGGCGATGAAGTGGGACAGCCAAAAGTGTGTTTATGGGGCTCGTCTGAAGACACAGTGAGACCTTGAAAAGCTGTTAAGTGCGGAGCTCGCCAAATTTAACATTTCTCCTTCTCTCGCTCTCTCTCTCCTGCCTCCCACTCTCTCTCCCCCTCTTTCTCTCTCTGTTGCTCTCCCACACTTTTAAACTTCCCCCCTCTCTCCCCCTCTTCTCCCCTCTCTTCCTCGCTCCCTGTCTCTCCGAAGGCTTTCGATTTAGATCATACTTGGCTTCCCACCATTATGGAGTTTTACTGGAGCCCATTTGGCTCGCAGCTGCACCCGCTCTCGGGAGCAGAGAGCATTCTGGGACATTCTATGCACACAGTGAAAAATAAAAGACTCAGGATGCAGACCCAAACACGTCAGACAGTCTCTCTGAAACCTTTAATACGTTTCCTCCTTGAAGAAGAACTCTCCCCCACTTTCTCACACTTAACCCTTTAAGGTGTGAGGTCACAAATATGTTCTTAACTGAACGTTCTAAGGCGGATGATGTAACAATCACTTCTAGTCATTTAAAGCAACAGAGTTCTAGAATACTGGCTTTCTAGAACAACATTCCAAAAAAGGCTGCTTTTCAAAGTGATAAAAAGGAAGGTGACTGAGGGGGACATGGCAGTGTCTGTAAACACTTCTCATTCAAAATGTCCACTTGTTAGAAGAGCAAAATGTTCTTTTCTGTACCTGGGTTAAAGCTTATTGACACTGCAAAATCACTATGAAAATATAAAACACCATTACTAATCGATTTTAACACCCTTACGCACCGATTTTAACACCCTTACGCACCGATTTTAACACCCTTATGCACCGATTTTCACACAATTCAGAGCGCTGTACCCTCCAGCCCCAGGGCAGTGACCAGCTGAAAAACCCAGCTCAGCCCTCTGGCCTCTGGGCTCAGCGTTTTAGGGTCAGAGTACCCTCCAGGCACTGTGGAACAGGCAGAAATACTACAGCCCCAAAAAAGTCTAATTCAGTTTCCTCAAGACCCAGCTCACAACACCACTCACATTCCCAAGGGAATACACTGCATGTAGGCTTGGAAGGCCAGAGTACAGTACGCATTATCCAGATATTTTTGGACACACAGCACAGAATCAGAAAACAGAGGCTTGACTTGTGAGACAGACATATTTCAGAAGACAAAACTTGACAGTGAAAGTTTGTTTTCGTTTATTACTAAAATAATCTCTCCCTGTCTGTAGTCAAGGCATCCGAGGACATTCGGAAGATGACTGGCAGCTGTCGTTTCTGTTCAAACGTCAATCGGATTAGAGCGTGAAACCGATCCCGAGCTTTCACTGAAAACTCTCCAGGCGTTTGAAAACAAACCCGCAGACAGGACAGGTGCCAAGCACACACCAGATGAACAGCGTAGAGGAATCGGCTTTTTAAAGTCACTTTCCAAACGCTTTCCAAACGTCTACACCTGTACAATGCACCCTTCTCAACAGTACTGCGTGTTCCTGACTCTTAGCAGAAAACAGATTTCAAATCAAATCAAGTTATTTTGTCTCGCACTTTGGACAGGGAACTGTCACTAAGACGCTTTCAAGAGAGCAGAACCAGGCTGAACCAACAAAAAGCAAGCGAAAGAATAAGCCAATGTCAACAAGTAGTTTAAGCTTATATCTAGATTTAAAATCTTATTTCTATTACTTCTGTGCTAAATGAAACAAAAATATTGACACAGTTTGACTCATTTCAAGATTTGCCAAGGCAGTAAGAAAATTGCACTTTGTCAAGCAAACTAAGACTAAACAAGGCTAAAACACTTATTAAGAGTTGATAATTTTTTTGCAGTGCACATGCCAAGCATGAAGCCTCAACCTCCACCCACAAAGACACACAGGGCGACGTGAAGCCTCAATCTCTACCCACAAAGACACACAGGGCGACGTGAAGCCTCGATCTCTACCCACAAAGACACACAGGGAGACGTGAAGCCTCGATCTCTACCCATAAACACACACAGGAAGACGTGAAGCCTCGATCTCTACCCATAAACACACACAGGGAGACGTGAAGCCTCCATCCCTTCCCATAAACACACACAGGGAGACGTGAAGCAGGACTTATACTCCCCATCGCCCATGTGTCTCCACGGCAACTCGCCCTGCCCAGGCCTTCCCCTGTGAGATCTGGATATCCTCCCACCCCCCTCCTCCCCCCGACAGCAGTGTAGCGTCGCTCCCTACCTCCCACCCAGAGCTCTGATCAAACAGATCTGCCGCAGAGCTCCCATAGAAGGAAGCGAAACCCAAATCAAAACGCCTCACTGGTCAGGACAGCCTACAGCGCAATCCTCCTGTCACCGGGGTTGGGTGAGCAGCCTGAGCCCATAGCTCCAGCTCGTTCCTCAGTATCCTCTATGTTCTCTAGGGGAAGCAGATCGCAGGTCCAAACAAAACCAAAAGTTAATAGGTCTGGATTTTGGACATCATTCCTCCAAATTTCCTTCACCATTATAGGTTCTTTTCTGTTGCTTTGGAAACACAAATTTGGGCATTTCTATTTATAAAATCTTACTCAACAAATTTATTCCTGAAGGAAAAAAGCAATCCATTACATTTATTTGCAGGGCAGCCTGTAGCGTAGTGGCTACGGTACATGACAGGGTCCCGGAAGTCTGGTGGCTGAAGCCCGGGTGGAGCCATGATAAGATCCGCACAGCTGTGGGCCCTTGAGCAAAGGCCCTTAACCCCACATTTCTCCATCAGCAGAGGTGGAGAGGGAGAGAACATTGTTTTAGCCAATGAAATCAGGGTTATGATTAGGTGGTCGGTTGCCAGAGCCAGGTTGGGAATGTAACTGGGACACCAGGGAAGCCCCTGCTCTTAAAGTGAGTTTGAATCACAAGATGTGGCAACACTGAGCCCGTTCTTCTGAGAGAGGTGTTTCTCTCGCTGCTGTCACTCAGGACGAGGCCAGTTTGTTCCGTCTGGCCGACAAAAGGAAAGCTCTTTCTCCCGAGCGCCAGGGTACTAAAGATAGGGTCAGGACCGCTCGAATTCAATTCGATGGCGCACAAAATTCAATTCATTACGGCTCAGTTTAGTAAGGCGTGCGTTACAGAGCCGGGAACGCGTTATCGGAGGGGCTAAGGCTAATGCATTTTCACACGGTCACCTGCTGAGATTACGCCACATTGCAGATGAAGCGGGCTACAGACATCACATAAAGAGCAACAGACCTGGGTCAGATGCGTAATTGTTTCGGATTCAAAATACTTCTCCACACTTCACCGAGCTTGGCCGGTGCAAAAAAGGCCCTGCCTTCTGGTCATCTCGGTCGGCTGAACTGCACCAGGAACGATCGACCGAGCACAGTGAGGTATTTGAATGTGAAACGATGACGTGATTTGACCCAGATCTCCGTGTGCCACACGCCAGATGCAGCAGGCTAGTATACACCACCAAAAAAAAAAACCCAGCAGAATGTTGCACTGAGCCACACCCGATAAAATAAAATAACCATAAGATTTAGGTTAGACAGCGATGTCGGGACAGAGCGGTGGTTTAGTCACGGGCCGCCCTCGCTCTGCTGCGGGCAGGGATGACACAGGGGAACGGACAGAGAGGGAGACGGACAGAGAGGGAGACGGACAGAGCGTGTCAGAATCAGGAAGTTGGGTAACGGCGCGCGGCTGACTCACGGTCTGCGGCGGCGATGACCTCAGGGGCCGGCGCGGGCGGCTCCGCCTTCGGCTCCGTGTGATTGGGCGTGGCGGCGGCGTCGGGTGCGGCGGTGGGCGGGGCCACGCCGTTGTTGCCGAGGAGGGTCTCCAGACGGCGGGACGGCGCCTCGACCGGGCTGGGCGGCTCCGCCCTCCTCTGGGGCGCGTCGGCGGTCCGGGAGACAGAGGCGGGCGGGTCGGCGGTGCGGGAGAGAGAGGCGGGCGGGTCGGCCCGGCGGGGCGGGGCCGGGGGCTCCTGGGACCGGGCCGCGGCCAGCTCCGCCCGTCTCAGGGAGGGGTCGGCGTTGCGCCCGTGGCTCAGGATGTCCGGCCTCTTCAGGCCGAAGCGGGAGATGCCCGCGCCGGCGCTGGTGTCCACGTGTTTGGAGGAGATGTCGATGGAGATCTCCGACCGCCGGGGAACGGGCTCCGTGATCCGGCCCCCGCCCAGCTCCGCGCGCCGCAGGCCCAGGGCCTCTCCCGCCACCCGGCCCGCCGCGTCTGAGTTCCGGGCTCCCAGGTCCTGGAAGCGAGAGGAGGGCGAGAACGTGCTCCGCAGGCTGGTCGTCCGCCGGGTGTGCAGGGCGGGGTGCGCGTCCACCTCCTCCACCTCGAACGACCGCTTCAGAGCTGCGGGAGACACACCAGACAATACGTTACATTATGTTATATTACACTACACTACATTACATCATGTTACACTACACTACATTACATTCAATTATGTTACAGTACACTACATTATGTTATAGTAAACTACATTACATTATGTTACAGTACACTACATTATGTTATAGTACACTACATTACATTATGTTATAGTACACTACATTACATTATGTTATAGTACACTACATGACATTATGTTATAGTACACTACACTACATTATGTTCTATTACACATTACATTATATTATAGTACACTACACTACATTATGTTACAGTACACTACATTACATTATGTTATAGTACACTACATTAAATTACATAATGTTATATTGCACTACATTACATAATGTTATAGTACACTACATTACATTATGTTACAGTACACTACATTACATTATGTTATTTACACTACATTACATTACATTATGTTATATTATACTACATTACATTATGTTATAGTACACTACATTACATTATGTTATCGTACACTACATTACATTATGTTATAGTACACTACAATACATTATGTTATAGTACGCTACATTACATTATGTTATAGTACACTACATTACATTATGTTATAGTACACTACACTACATTATGCTATAGTACACTACATGACATTACACCACACTACACACTACATTATTTGACATTACACTACATTACATTGCATTTCATTACACTACACTACACTACATTACATTACATTACAGGCATTTGGCAGAAGCTCCTATCCCGAGCACCGTACAACAAATACCCATAACCAGGGACAAATGCACTGAAAGACCCAAGAGGGAATTACAGTTCCAATGAATGACCACAGAGATAAGAACTTGGGCCTCGTGGATTGATCTGATGAGACAGACAAGCAAAAGTAGCAATAGCATACCATACACACACTCACATGAGAACATCCGGCTACCAGTGTCTGAATTACTGAAGAAACAAACATTTCCGTTTTAAAAAAACAAAACAATTTTTTCCTGAAAATGTAATTGCAAATGTAATTATAAGATGGCACTCAGTAGTGTATACATTACATTACATTATTGGCATTTGGCAGACGCTCTTATCCAGAGCGACGTACAACAAAGTGCATACCCATAACCAGGGATAAGTGCGCTGAAAGACGTAGTACAATTTCAATTGCTACCCGTACAACAAAGATAAGGACCAGGGCCAATTTTTTTTTTTTTTTTTTTTTTACTTGCGCCAACACTATGCTGCTGAATATACCAGTGCCACATCGTTTATCATTTCTTCCATTCAAGTTTATTTATATAGCACACTTTTCACAGGCATAAAAAGACAAATCACAAAAGAACATTCACACCAGGAGATGCATGCATTGTCGTGACCATCTCAAATCTGAAATCCCCACTCCAAGTGTGTCGAAGTGCCGTGGAGGAAAAGACCTAACAGCCAACAGCTCCCAACGCCTTGCATGGCCCCCAGTCACCACTGGTGTGTGTGTGTGTGTGTGTGTGTGTGTGTGTGTGTGTGTGTGTGTGGGTGGGTGTGGGTGTGTGTGTGTGTGGGTGTGTGTGTGTGAAAGGGCGAATGAGACGCATCAATTGTAAAGCGCTTTGAATAAAAGCACTATATAAATGCAGTCCATTTACCACGTTAGTCAGTTATTGCAACATCAGCTCTCAAGCACCATTCACTTGTCTGGACCAATCACGTAGGTCTTCTGCCTCTCTGCTGCACATAAAGTTTCATGGTGTTACAGGAGTCCATCTTGGAAGCAATATGCCTTTTTTGGGGGATGCCCCGCCCACTGCCACACATTCCTTGGGGAAGTATTACGTGAATACGTCCTGTCCAAAGTCACATGTCTTTTTGTGAAAAGGCTGTGCCTAATTAGGGTGGCCAGTAGCATAGTGGTTAAGGTACATGACTGGGATCCACAAGGTTGGTGGTTCGATCCCTGGTGTAGTCTAGCCACAATAAGATCCGAACAGCCGTTGGGCGCTTGAGCAAGGCCCTTAACCCCGCATTGCTCCAGGGGAGGATTGTCTCCTGCTTAGTCAAATCAACTGTACGTCACCCTGGATAAGAGCAAATGCCATTAATGTAATGTAATGACTGCCACACCCCTCGTTGGCCAATCGATGTGAAAATGTGCTCAATCTTCTGAATCAAGCCAGACTGTTCATATTCGCTCTTCCTCACCGTCATTTCTGAGGCACTGTGCCGAGGGATTTTGTCATTTCGAAAGAATGTGTCAAAACAAGAAATCTGCGGAAAGCAAATCTGGTAAATAAATCACCTTCAAACTGGGAAACTCATTTAGTGACAGCGGCTTGTTCAGCAGAATTACCACGAGACACGAACCGCCAATCCAATTACAGAACATCAGACTTCACAGCGCACTTTTCATGTGGTCCTTTTCATGTCTTTGTGTCGCTGTGTAATTCAAAATAATACTTTAAAAAAGGGGCTGGTTTTATGACTGTCACTCTGAAGCAGGCAGTGGTCTCTGTATCTTCAGCGCCAAGAAATGCAGTGGTTTCCAAAAAACAGTGGGTGGGGGCCCACTGGTGTGTACTGGGAGAGAATAAAGTGGGTTTCGAACACGTTCGTGAGGAGTTTATGTAAACAACGCACCATTAGCATTCATAACAGTGGAATTAAACACAGCATCGGGTATAGGCAAAGTATCGATCACAGTGTTCGTGCAGTTATCTAGACATATATTATCATTCCCCATTTGAGGAGATGTTTTTAGTAAGGGGTGGGCCTGGGGAAAGTTGTTGTCGATGAAAGCTTGAGAGCCGCTACTTCAAAAATCCAAAGCAGAATTGCACTACAATACACTTTCTACATCACCCTTTGCTGCCAAAATGCAAGTCGAGCTATGATTTAGAATCACAGAAAATATATCGTCATAGAAACCCGAAATATCTTCACGGTCTCGACAGCAGAGCTCCAAAATGCGCACACAGAGCCAAAAAAGTGGAAGGGACAACAGTTCCAAAATATACACAGAAAGAATATAATTACACACTGCAGGGCAGAAACAGAACTAACCCCAATCAGCTCCTATATTACTCACACAAAAAAAAAATCATTCTGCACTGCAATTTTGCAAACACATCTATTTGCTACAGTAAAGAATCCTTTGACATGCGTGTACGGTACAGGGAGGAACCATAAGGCGATAAACACTATGAAAAGCACAGAACTTACATTAGCGACGCTGAGCGATGAAAGGAAGACCCTTCCCGTGGACAGAGCCACGCAAACTGCAGCCCGTTCTGCAGGGAGAGCACAACTGGGCCGGGGAACCAGTTTACATCATATTCACAAGATGCCAAACTAATTTCTCCTTTATTACGACATCGGGATTTTCAGAGACGCGTTTCCACCAAATCTGTGGAATTTGAGGGAGATATCTCCAGACTGCAATTACACAACTGTCCCAAGAAACAACTGTCCAATCACTTCTGCTCACATAAAATGGGGGACCGTGTAAGGCTGTGATTCCTACACCTGATGTGGGTGCAAATGGACAGCCTGCAGTTTAGTGGTTAAGGTACATGACTGGGCCCCTGAAGGTTGGTGGTTCACGCCCTGGTGTAGCCAGGATAAGATCCGCACAGCCCTTGAGCAAGCCCCTTAACCCTGCACTGCTCCAGGGGAGGGATTGTCCCCTGCTTAGTCTAATCAACTGTAAGTCACTTTGGATAAAAGAGTCAGCCAAATGACATAATGTAATGTAAAAAAATGCCATCACATTAAATTTGACAGTCAGCCCTTTTTCTCTCCAATGTACTGGAACGTAGAGGCCGCAAGAATCGTGTCGCCGTCCAAATACTTACGCACTGTACTGCACTGTATGTAGTATACTTCCAGCATATGTTAGAATGTGGTGTTTATATTTGTTATTGGGTATTAGTCTTTATAGACCCTCCCCACCCAGCTATGTGTCCCATCCCGGGAAAGCAGCTCTGTGTCGCCCGGCCGGTGCGAGTTATCCAGTCTAGCGGAGCGCAGACGCAACGTAACCCCCCTCCCTGCTCTGAGCTCCTCAAACGGGCTTTTAATGTGACACGGGACACTCCGCTACGGGGGAATCTCGCTCCCGCCGCCATGTGCCATTCCGGAATGCCGGCGCTGGGGCCGAGGAGCGAGGGCGAGGCTGGCAGCCGGGCATTCCGGTGTTCCCCTCGGCAGCGCCAGCGTGCACTGTGTGGCAGAGGGGACGTGTGATTGGCTGCTGTACCCATGTGACTCACAGCACAGTGTCACAGTGTGGCATAGTGGGGCCGTGTGATTGGCGGCTGTACCCATGTGACTCACAGCACCGTGTAGCAGAGGGACTGAGATGACCACAGGGTGCTGATCAAAGTTACTGACGGGTACAGAGGGACTGCAGCAGGGTCCGCAAGTAAAAGAGACAGATTAGTTACCCAAGTCAGTGGCTAGGAACATAAATACCATGACAAAGATATTTACCCAATTCAGAAACTGGGACAGCAGGACAGCCCAAGTTATAGACTGGGACAGGCTTTGGTGAACTCAGGTTAGGACCTGGGCCGGGGCATTTACCCGAGTCAGTGATGGAAGCGGGTTAATACCCCCGGGGGGTAATTAGCCTGTGGACCCAGAGACACCACCTGCCCTCCCCAGCCGAGATCGGGCTGTTGGTTTGTCCCCCCCCCCTGTGGGGCCGGGGCCACGCATTCCTCACCCACAGCTGACGGGACAGGGCTTTCCTTTCTGGGACAGCTGCTGATACCAGACCACAATCCCCGTCCGACCTTTCAGCAGCTCTGCAGACGCCCCCCAGGGCGAAGACAGCGGCAGGCTCTGTGTGCCCCGCCTGAATGACCGGGGAGCCCCGAGTGCCGACACCCCCCCCCCCCCCCCATCCGGCAACTGTTATGACGGAGGATCGGGTTTCCACCGAGAAAATATTTTTGACCCTCTGTCAACGGGCCAGCTCAGCCTGTGATCCCCCGATGGACGGCGGTCCCGCAGAGCCACGCCCACTTCTGCTCGCACTCAAGCCACGCCCGTCTTTACACCCTCAAGCCCTGATGCCGGAAAGCACGCCACACTACTGGAAAACTGCTGAAAACAGCTGAAAACAAAATTGCATTCCCTTTACATTCCCCCCAAAGCATCGTCAGTCGGATGCCGCTTCTGTTAGCTGTACAGTACCCCGGGGCAGATTAGATTAGATTCTTTCCTTCTAGAGGGGCGGCCTGTAGCGTAGTGGTTAAGGTAAATGACTGGGACACGCAAGGTCGGTGGTTCTAATCCCGGTGTAGCCACAATAAGACCTGCACAGCTGTTGGGCCCTTGAGCAAGGCCCTTAACCCTGCATTGCTCCAGGGGAGGATTGTCTCCTGCTTAGTCTAATCAACTGTATGTCGCTCTGGATAAGAGCATCTGCCAAATGGCAATAATGTAATGTAGAGTAAATTTGTTGTCAGTCCATGCAGTGCATATGCCTCAGTATTTCACAAAGGCAGGTATTTCCCAAGTTAGCTGGATAAGTAAACTAAATCCCCCCCCCAACCAGCTCTTTTACTTCAGTCCATGTTCCAGTTTTATGACTGCTCCCGGCTGTACTCAAGAGCACATATCCAGCTGACTGGGTAATCCTAATCCTGCTCTGTGATACAGGGGCCCTACTGGGCTCCTACAGCGCAGTATCCCCATCAATATGCCGGAGATTCGCATTCGCACTTCGGTAGAGAAGGAAGAGCAGCCGCCTACTGGCCCAGAGAAATAGCCGTGAGGCCCGTTCTCTTAAGAAGCACGGCAATTCGCTTCATTTACACACAGCGTTAATACGCTTCGCAATGTAATCTCACCGAGAGTAAATCAGCAGCTGCATCCCAACCTCAAGCTGTTCCGCGTGGCGGGGCGAGGAGATTAATCTCCTCATGGAGAGCCACAGGCCTCGGCGTTCGGCAGGGCCCCCGGACGGTCCCGGCGATGAAGCAGGCCTTTGTGTCGGGCCGCTTCAGAAAGGCTCGTCTCTGCGGCCCCAGAGCCCCGCCACGTGCCGGATTTCGACCCCGGGAACACAGAGCGTTCCTGTTCTTTTTCGCACACTGGCGCGATGTTCCGCGGAAAAAAGCCCAAGCTCCGCACATTTCCCCCCCCGCTGGGTACCGAACGGGGAAAACCGAACGGGAACGCGCATATATTCTAAACCGGGGGGGCTGCCAAACCACGTTTCTGCGCATCCGAGATCTACCGTCCTGTAGGTTTTCACTCCCAACTATAAAAAAAACGACTTCCCAACCCTGTCCCCTGGAGATCTGCCTTCCTGCAGGTTTTCACTCCGACCCTAACAAAGCACACCTCGTTCACCAGCTAGAGATCACTGACCTGCCAATTTGTAGAATCAGATTAGAATCAAATTAGGGGTTGAAGTGAAACCCTACAGGACGGCAGATGTCCAGGAACAGGGCTGGGCAACCCTGTTCAAATCCATATGTCAAATGTTCACCATGATCCTCATTTGAGTTACAGCAGTATGAGTAATAATTACAAACCACCGGCATACACACACTCAATCTCTCTCTCACACACACTCACACACTCACACACTCACACACTCACACACTCACACACTCACACACTCACACTCACACTCACACTCACACTCACACTCACACACACACACTGATGCGTCTATTTCAGGTTCAGCCCCAGCACCCGGTGAATCACCACCCCTCTTCCGCAACAAGAGATATGGGAATTTTCCCCGGAAATCTCTGGATACTCGGTTGGGAAGACTCATGTGGCAGCTATGGGCCCTGGGAATGTTGCAGTACCCCCACCACCCCCCACCACCCCACCACACACTCCTACTGCTTCCTTTTCACTGGGGTTCTGCTAAAGAAAAAACATTAAGCGCACTCCACTGAAGTTTAAGGTGTCTTCCAAACTGATTCAATTGTATTTGTATGGCGCTTTTCACAGAAGTCTGCCACAAAGACTCTTTACAGAGAAACAGAAGCGAAAAGGGGAGGAACACCAGGCCTGAACCACCAAATGCCTCCCCATTTGATTGGTCAGGCTAGTGACTGGGACCTTCGATTGATCAGGCTAGTGACTGGGACCGTTGATTGTTCAGGCTAGTGGCTGGGACATTTGATTGGTCAGGCTAGTGGCTGGGACATTTGATTGGTCAGGCTAGTGGCTGGGACATTTGATTGGTCAGGCTAGTGGCTGGGACATTTGATAGGTCAGGCTAGTGGCTTGGACGTTTCATTAGTCAGATTAGCCGGAATCAAAGGCTAAAGGAATAGTAGGAATAGTAATATATCTATATATATATATATATATATATGTATAAAATGGCACGAGCTTGTGCATTTGGAAACGGTTAAAAGTGGATAGAGGTCGCAGGGCTGCAGTGCTAATGGATGTCAAATGTCTCCATCGTTAGTACAAGGGTCTCTGACTCAGCGTGACTCAGTTGACCAGGGAGGATTTCCACAGTCACACTGAAGATGCTTTTTTTCTCTCTTCCTCCCTCTGTTTGCGCCTCTCTCCACCCCCCCCCGCTCGCTTTCCCTTTCACAATCTCTCTCTCCCTCTCTCCATCTCTCTCTCCTGCTCTCTCTTCCCCGCCCTGCCTCTTTCCCCTGATCTCCTCCTTGCTCTCTTCCTCTCTCTCTCTCTCTCTCTTTCGCTCGCTCGTAAAGTACGCCATCTTTACTAAATCGAGGGAAACATCTGGAACATCTCAACACTGTTTACTCTCCACACCATTAACTCTTTTTGTTTTTTTTTGTTGTTTTTTTTTTCCAAATCGCATCCCTCTCATTCTGGCAACAGAGTTCCTGACAAATATTACACGACAACAAGCTTCAGTTACAGAGCTTACCACCAGGCCAAGGCAGCCCAGCCCTAACCTGGTACATGTTTCAGGAGGTTGTGTACCATCCTGTTGGTTTGCATTCCAACCCTAACTTGGTACACAAGATTCTACTAATTTGCAGCTCAACAAGGCTGTCAGTCTCTAGATGTTGAATGAGGTGTGCTTTGTGAGGGTTGGAGTGAAAACCTGCAGGACAGTAGATCTCCAGGAACAGGGTTGGACAGCCCTGCTCTAGATGTTGAATGAGGTGGGCTTTGTGAGGGTTGGAGTGAAAACCTGCAGGACAGTAGATCTCCAGGAACAGGGTTGGGCAGCCCTGCTCTAGCTGGTGAATGAGGTGGGCTTTGTTAGGGCTGGAGTGAAAACCTAAAGGCTGGTGGATCTCCAGGAACAGGGTTGGGCAACCCTGCTATTGTCAGGCTAGCGGCTGTGAGGTTTGATTGGTCAGGCTAGCAGCTGGGACGTTTGATTGGTCACGCTAGCAGCTGTGTGTCGTGGCCTGACTGTAGCACTAGTTGCACTGGGGATATCACCTGCTTTTTGTACTTTAGGTTTGAGTGTGAGCCCACACATGGAGTAACACACGGTTGTCATAGATACAACGTGTACACAGCAAGCAGAAGGCCAAATCAGACATGTGGCGTGTATGTGAAGGTCCCCAGGTTCCCACATCCCTGGTTGTTCTGGAGTGTAACGCTGGCTGGCCACACACATGCTTGTGAATGCAGGTTTAAGTGTGTGTACAGTACTGCATGTGCATGCTTGTGTCTGTGTGTACGTGAGTGAGTCTGCGTGCATGAGTATGTGTGTCCACTGTGCGTGTGTGGGTCTGTGCGTGCGTGTGTATATGTGTGTGTGTGAGTATGTGTATATGCGTGTGCATCTGTGCGTGAGTCTGCGCACGTGTGTGTATAAGTGTGTGAGACCGTGTATGTGTGTGCATCTGTGCGTGTGTGTGCGTGTGTGTATATGCGTGTGAGTGTGTGTATGTGTGTGTGAGTATGTGTATATGCGTGTGCATCTGTGCGTGAGTCTGCGCACGTGTGTGTATATGTGTGTGAGACCGTGTATGTGTGTGCATCTGTGCGTGTGTGTGTATATGCGTGTGAGTGTGCGTATGTGTGTGTGTGCGTGGGTGCGTCCGATTGCACATGACATCATGGCTCACATGACTGGATGTGTGAGGTGAAATGCACACAGCTAGCATCTGTTCTCACTCGGGCTAGCAGCCTCACAGTGGAGGAAACCGCACCAGCGCATGGGTTTATTTACATTACATGACATTATTGGCATTTGGCAGACGCTCTTATCCAGAGCGACGTACAGTTGATTAGACTAAGCAGGAGACAATCCTCCCCTGGAGCAATGCAGGGATAAGGGCCTTGCTCAAGGGCCCAACGGCTGTGCGGATCATATTGTGGCTACACTAGGATTAGAGCCACCGACCTTGCTTGTCCCAGTCATTTACCTTAACCACTACGCTACAAGCCGCCACTGAGGCAATGCCTCCCCACCCAAAGCACATTCACACGGGAATAGAGACCTACAGTGCCTGATTTCCTCTATTATTGCATATTTCTCACACTGAATGGTTTCAGATCTTTGGACAAAAGGGAACCTGGGTAAAGACAAAACCCTTTTCTTTTTTTTAGTTTCATTTATTTCATGAGAAAAGGTATCAAACATCACCCCTGCGGACAAAGTAATTGCCCCCTTAAATTCAATAACTGGTTAGCAAATCCTGTATCATGGCACTGTAAACACAGCATCTGAAATAAATGAAAGTAAAAGCAGAAACCAGACAGTGATTAAAAAAGTCAATACAGCCGTCCCTCACAGAGCAGACCACCGGGACTCCTCTCTGTGGGGTGTTTGTGTCAGTCGGTCAGACTGTTTATGCGCACGGCACACAGGGGATCGGAGGGGGATTCACACGACGCACAAACACATTCGCCGTGACCCCTCTCCTCATAACAGCGCAGACACAGCCACAACCAGGCCATCAAACAGGGAAGTAAAATGTTTGCAAAATATATCAGGGAACTATGCGCACAGGGCACGCAAGTTATTTTATGTGGCACAACTGATGCATAAGTATTTATTTTAAAACAAAAAAACAAATTAAATTAAAAAATGAGCCCAAAGCCAGCGTTCTTGGCTGGTCCTCCTCCCTGGGCTTGGCCGGGGACCACGGTAACATTTTAAAGCTTGGCGTTTCAGGTCCGAACTGTCATGTCCCCCTGAGCTGAACTCCCGGCTCTCACAGACTTGTTCTACTTGAACTTGAACAGAGGGAGCGACGGTCCGTGGGTGATGCGATAACCTCCCGGCGTTCCTATCTGTTCCCGACTGCTCCCGTCCGGAGACTAATCCGGCCCCCGTCGCTCTGTTCAAACGCTCTGACGACGAACCGCGCGTCAGAAGTGCGCCGGCATTCTTCGGTTCTATAAACATCGTTGTTTTTTTTTTTTTAATTCTTGAAATAAAAGCAGATTCAATGTCAAATGTTTTCCTGCATTCACTGGACCTCTCTCTGCCAATAGCTGCTTCCCGGGTGAGCCGTGACAACAATTTATCAGCCTGCCACAGGCTAACGCTGTTTGATTGGTCATGCTAGAGGCCGTTGCGTTTCATTGGTCATGCTAGTGGCTGTGAAGTTTGATTGGTCGGCCAGGTATGCCTCCAGCTTAGACTCATATTTGAAAAAATATATAAAAGATTGTTCATCCCCCTATTAAATGAACTGCAATGTTATCACTAGATTATGAAATTAAATGTAATACATGAAACAAAAACACAAAGGTCATGACCTTGCGGACCTCAGTGGTAGTTACAGCACGGCCCTGCCATCATCCTCGAGCTGTCGATCGGCTAACAACAAGGTCCCCCGCCTGACGTCGGCCATGTTGTCTCACAGCCAGTGAGCGTGACACAGACACGCCGCGACGCTCGTCCTCACAACGAGGAAATGGTTGGCATTTATATAGCGCCTTTATCCAAAGCGCTGTACAATTGATGCTTCTCATTCACCCATTCATACACACACACACACACACCAACGGCGATTGGCTGCCATGCAAGGCCCCGACCAGCTCGTCAGGAGCATTTGGGGGTTAGGTGTCTTTGCTCAGGGACACTTCGACACAGCCCGGGCGGGGGATCGAACTGGCGACCCTCCGACTGCCAGACGACTGCTCTTACCGCCTGAGCCAATGAGACGACTGCTCTTACCGCCTGAGCCAACGAGACGACCGCTCTTACCGCCTGAGCCAACGAGACGACCGCTCTTACCGCCTGAGCCAATGAGACGACTGCTCTTACCGCCTGAGCCAATGAGACGACCGCTCTTACCGCCTGAGCCAATGAGACGACTGCTCTTACCGCCTGAGCCAACAAGACGACTGCTCTTACCGCCTGAGCCAACGAGACGACTGCTCTTACCGCCTGAGCCAACGAGACGACCGCTCTTACCGCCTGAGCCAACGAGACGACCGCTCTTACCGCCTGAGCCAACGAGACGACTACTCTTACCGCCTGAGCCAACGAGACGACTGCTCTTACCGCCTGAGCCAACGAGACGACCGCTCTTACCGCCTGAGCCAACGAGACGACCGCTCTTACCGCCTGAGCCAACGAGACGACCGCTCTTACCGCCTGAGCCATATTGCCCCCGAGTAACGAGCACCTCCGCGACTGGAACAAAAACAAACTTGTGTCGTTGCAGCAGTACCCCCCCGGGCGGGCGGGGCGTGCGCACAGACAGGCCGCCCCGCGCAGAGAGCGCGTGCTCACACTGCCGTGTGACGCGGGAGGAAGACGCCGTAACGCACGCCAGGCGGTGCTCTCTCTCCCCAAGGGCGTCGAGGGGGCGACAGGCTTTCCCAAAAGCCCAATGCCGTGCCGTCCCGTGGTGTCAAAACCCCGGCCTGCTTAAAAATGGAAAAATGTGGCTTGACACATTTTTTTTTTCCCCCAGAGCGCCAGTTAAAAACTGAAAGGGTTTTTTTGTTTTTTGTTTTTAGGTTCACATTAAAAAAAAAAAACTCCTAGCAGCTGCTCAGATACTCACGCCAATTGCACACACACTCTCCCACATATAGCCAAGCTTTCCTGACTCTCTACTGAAACCTATGCTTAATGTACAGTCCGGCCGAAGCTACAAACACCAAAGGAAAACACATACAGCTATTCACACGCACACACACACACACACACATACACACTCAGACCTGCACACACACACTCAGACCCGCACACACACACACACACATACACACTCAGACCTGCACACACACACACACACATACATACACATACACACTCAGACCTGCACACACACACACACACACATACACACACATCCACACACACACACATACACACATACACACTCAGACCTGCACACACACACACACACACTCAGACCCAAACACACACACGTACATATACACACACACATCCACACACACACATACATACATATACACACATACCCACACACACGCACATGGGTAGATACACACACACTCACACTCACTCGCAAAGCAAAAAGAACAAGAGGACTACAAGAACAACAGCAAGACAGGAAAGAGAATCGAAAGTTGGAGAACCAGAGAAAGTCATTATTCAACAATAAACAAAAACAAATGAAAAAGCGAGACAGACAGACAGAGAGAGAGAGAGAGAGAGAGAGAGAGAGTGACAGGGAAAGATGCCTGTAGCCAGCTTCGCAGGGTCATAAAGAGAGGTCCGTTTCATGTGCAATTGGAGTTCTGTCAACCCCAACATTTTTGCCACCCGCAGAATCAGCGCTTTCAGTGGAATTTCCTCTCTCTGCCCAAAAGACGCCCTCACCCCTCCAAGAGAGTCGCTGTGTCCCGCAGGAGCAAACTCAGTTCTACCCTCCACAAACCCACTGGACCCACTGGAGTTGAAAAATATAATTCACGATTGTATTTATTTTGAGTGAAACAAAGTGGAGAAAAAAAGGGAACAGGTGAGCCTTGAACCCTGGTCTCCTGCATGAGAGACAATCGCACCACACCACCAAATCTGCTGCGACCCAGAGCTGCTGTTCCAGTATACGGGGCTGCTCTCTCATCGAAGAAAAAAAAAAATTGTCTAATTGATTAGCAAACAGGTGCGAGACGACCCTTCTGGGCGCAGTCGGGGGTGAAAATGTTAGCCCCGCTGCGGGGGACGTGGAGGAGGAGGAGGAGGAGGAGGAGGAGGAGGAGGAGGGTGGGGCAGGACGTGACAGCAGACAGCGCTGCACACAGACGCAGCGGTGCACTCACGCCCCACGCGCCCACACACACACACACACATGCACAATTTGCACTGTCATGTCTCAGGTTCATCCACAGGCCAGCGTGGAAACTGCTGCCCTCCTACAGAAGGCCGCCGAACTTTCCGGAATGTACAAGCTCGCTGGATCCTCCACTAGACGCCGGCCACCCCCCAAGAATGCTAGCACACGCTAGTTAAGCTACACCCAGAATGCTAGCACACGCTAGCGTAGCTACCCCAGACTGCTAGCACACGCTAGCTTAGCTACCCCAGACTGCTAGCACACGCTAGCTTAGCTACCCCAGAATGCTAGCACACGCTAGTTTAGCTATCCTGAGAATGCTAGCACACACTAGTTTAGCTAGCCTGAGAATGCTAGCATATGCTAGTTTAGCTTCCCCCGACATGCTAGCACACGCTAGTTAAGCTACCCCCAGAATGCTAGCACACGCTAGCTTAGCTACCCTGAGAATGCTAGCACACGATAGTTTAGCTAGCCTGAGAATGCTAGCATATGCTAGTTTAGCTACCCCCAGCATGCTAGCACACGCTAGTTTAGCTACCCCTAGCATCCTAGCACTCGCTAGTTTAGCTACCCCCAGTATGATAGCACACAATAGTTTAGGGCTAGTTAAGAAAGGCCCAGGAAAAGTTGAAGAATCGATGCCACCAATCTCAACTGGTGTAGACGCAATGGCTGACAAATGCTGATTTGGAATATCTTCCATTTTCCAAGAGGGAGCCAACTGGTGTGCACACGTGTGTGTGTGTATGTACATATGTGTGTGTGTGTGCGCGCATGTAAGAGTGCGTGTGTGTGTGTATGTACGTATGTGTGTGTGTGTGTGAGTGCGTGTGTGTGTGTGTGTGTGAGCACGTGTGTGTGTGTGTATGTACGTATGTGTGTGTGAGCGCGCGTGTGTGTGTGTGTGTGCAGTCGTGCGTGTGTGTGCGCGTGTAAGAGTGTGTGTGTGTGTGCATGCGTGTGTGTGTGTGTGTGTGTGTGTGTGTGTGTGTGCGTGTGTATGTACGTATGTGTGTGTGTGTGTGTGTGTGTGTGTGGGCGCGAGTGTGTGTGTGTGTGTGTGCGTGCGCGCGTGTGTGTGTGTGTGTATGTAGGTATGTGTGTGTGTGTGTGTGTGCGTGCGCGTGTGTGTGTGTATGTACGTATGTGTGTGTGTGTGTGTGTGTGTGTGCGCACGTGTGTGTGCGTGCGTGTGTGTGTGTGCGTGTGCGTGCGCGTGTGTGCGTATGTGTGTGTATTTGTGTATGAGAGAAAGAGTGAGAGAGGCAGAAGCACTGAGAGAAGGAAACAGACGCGGGGAGTGAGGGACCGGATCACCCCCACGCGGAGGGTACGCGGGGTGGGGCGGGGCGGGGCCTGACGAAGGCCTACGGTGCCCTCTGTGCCATCCCCCTGGAGACGAAGAAGGGAACGAGGGTGCCCCGAAAAAGAGAGAGGTGTGAGAGGAAGCAGGAGGGGCGCCAGATGTTAGATCGTGAACTTAGTTAGCCCTGCCCCCCCTTCCCCCCCCCCGCCTCCCCCCGCCGTTAAACGAGCCCCTCGTATTTCAGCCCCACACTCTGACGGCCTGTCATTTACGACCGTCCCTCACAAAGGACCGCCGGGACGTGACACGCAAACCCACCGACTACACCGCAGCGTTCCTGACAAAACAAACCGCACAACTCCCCTCAACACCCCCTCCCACAGGCTCTGCGCTGCACGAGCCCGCCGTTCCCCCCAGAAACACACACCGCAAGCGGGAGGGTAGGCAACATCGGCGCGGCGAAGACCGTTCGAGGAGGAATAGCGGACTGACCTTCAAAATCCGATATGATCCCTTCCAAGTGAGCATTAACGCTGGAGTCGGACATTTTGTGAATTAATGTCAGGGCTAGAAAGAAAATCCCTTTCCCAGCCGAGTCAACGAGTCAGAACGGCTCTCTGGGTTTTTTAAACAAATCCCAAATTAGGAGTCGATGCGGGGGTAAAAAAAAAAAAAAAAAAAAAAAAGAAACGAGAGAGACAGAGAGAGAGAGAGAGAGAGAGAGAGAGAGAGAGAGAGAAGTAGCAGTCCAGAGATCCAAGCCCACTATTTTCTTAAAGGACCAACTTATTTTTTCTCGCTTCCTGTTCTGCTTTGAACACTGTAAAGTTCAGAAGGAGGGAGCGATGGCAAGTCCCCCCCCTCTCTCTCTCTCTCTCTCTCTCTCTCTCTCTCTCTCTCTCTGACTTACTCGCTCCTTCTCTCCCCAGCTCTCTGTCATCGTCGCTCTCTCTCTATCTCTCTCACTCTTTCTCCCTCTCTCTTTCTGTGTCTCTGTGTGTCTCTCTCCCTCTCTCTCTCCCTCCCTCTCTCTCTCTCTCTCCATGAATACTTCTGCTTGACTCAGAGAGAAACACTGCCACGCCCACAACCCAGCCAGACTCTAATGTTAGCGTTTTACAGCATGTAGACACACATTTGGATAGATTAGATAAAAGGATAAACACTGAACATGAAGCATGGTGGTTCGTGAGCATGTTTGTGGGTAAGTGTGCATGTGTGTGTTTGTGTACATGTGACCATCTCTGTGAGTGGCATGGCATGCGGATGCAGGTGAGTGTGTGTGTGTGTGTGTGTGTGTGTGTGTGCATGCACATGTGCATATGATGTGTGATGTGTGATGTGTGATTTGTGGTGTGTGGAGTGTGTGTATGTGTGTAGTGTGTGCGTAGGTGCATGTGTGTTGGCATGGCATGCAGGTGAGTGTGAGTGTGAGTGTGAGTGTGAGTGTGAGTGTGAGTGTGTGTGTGTGTGTGTGTGTGTGTGTGTGTGTGTGTGCGCATGCACATGTGCATATGATGTGTGATGTGTGATTTGTGGTGTGATGGACTAAGTGTGATGGACCTCCTTAACTTGTGTGGGTATGTGTGTGTGTGTGTGTGCTTGTGTGTGTGCTTGTCTGGGTGCGTGTGTGTTTGTGCATGAGTGTGTGTGAGTGTGTGTGTGTGCTTGTGTGTGTGCTTGTGTGGGCATGTGTGTGTGTTAGTGTGTATGAGTGTGTGTGCGCATGTGTGTGTGTTAGTGTGTGTGTGTGTGTGCATGTGTGGGTATGTGTGTGTGTGGGTGTGTATGAGTGTGTGTGTGTGCGCATGTGTGTGTGTGTGTGTGTGTGTGTGTGCTTGTGTGGGCGTGTGTGTGTGAATATGACTGTGTGTGTACGTAATGAGTATGTGTGTATGGAGGGGGGTCAGTTATTAAAAATCTAAAGCAAACAACACCAGCTAACTTTTAATGCTGTGACTTCCTCAGTGGTTTCCTGAATTTGAGCGGTGGGTATTTCACAGCTCGTCTCAGAAGGAGAAGAGAAGAGAGAACTTCCGTACGACAAGATGCATGACTGTGTGGATTCAACGCTTTGTCACACACTCTCAACCATGACTAATTAATTTTCAAACCACAGAAAAGTGACTCTACTTTCCAATCATAACACAAAAGTTAGCTGTTGCTAGACAACCATTACTACTACCACTCTCTGCAAAAAAACGAAACGGCAAATAAAAAGTGCATGTGCCACATCACTAATCTACCGCAAAGACAAAAATTTAAGTCATATAGGATAAGTCAATAAGTATTTTATTGAGACTTTTGCCAATGGTGTAAGACAGTTTCACTAATTTCAAGATTTGCCAATAGGATAAGAAAATATAACCTAGTAACTTAAAACGAGATTTTTTTTTTCCACTAAAGAGAGAAAAAAGATCTTGATTATTGTAATCATAAGACAAAACACTTTGCGTTAAGACATTTGTCATTTTCTGCCGTACATTTTCTGAGCACAGCCAGTTTTCTAATTTCAATTGAAGGACTGATGCTTTGGTTTCATTACCTAAGTTAACCACTGACATACCAGCTTCACTCCAAAAATAAGTCTGTCTTAATCGTGTCCAGTATTTTAGTCTTGTAATGCGTCTTGTCCTACAGTCGAAATTTTTTCTCTCCAGTAAAAAATATTAGCTTTTTTCAAATTGCTGTTTGCTTTCACAAGAGAAATTCTTACCCCATTGGAAAATCTTGAAATGAGTCAAAACTGTCTCACCTCATCAGCACTATTTTTGTCTTATTTAGCAAAAAAGTAATGGGATTAAATATTTAAGTCAATTCTATATTTTTTTTGTTTTTGCAGTGGTTTCCTATGTCAAGTGAAGGCCCCGTGCCATGGTCCTATTAGCAACAGCTAGCTAAGTTAGCCACTGACACTATACATCCGCCTGACGTTAACCAGTGTGCAATACTTTCCTTTGGCAAGTTTTGTAACGGGGGGGGGGGCTGGGGGCGGTTAATTTGATTTGTGACTTTTACGGATGTGTGATTTCAGGTGCGTTTCCAGCCGGGAGCAGACACCGGTCCCAGCGACCGCACATTCCACCGCCAAATCCGAACGCCAAAAAGCCCTCCTCGCCCCGAGGTTATCCCGGCGAGTCTGAGGCGAGCTCCGGCATCACGCTGATCCTGTCAGAACGGCTCCCGGCGCTCTCTCACACACGGGCTATTCATAACACGGGGGCTGGACGCGCCGTCGGAGCCACTGAACCGGCTGAGAGCAACGGCACAAACAGGGGGTAATTACATCAGCCTGCTGCAGCATCTGCATCGGCCCACGTCGTGCCACATAGCCGTTAATCATCGTTTCCCCTTGGTGCTCGATGTCAGCCTCCGCTCGATCGCTTGTCAAGGCAGCGTATGAATGTAAGTCGCCCTTATTAGCATCAGTCACAGCTAATGGGAACACGGCCCCACCCACTTCCTACATGCCCGCCAATCAGCACACTGCCTCCCGCCCGCTGATGACATCGCAGGGGAGGATGACACATTTCCTGAACTTGATCCCTCTGGGCCACATTCAGCTACAGCCACCAAACACACACACACGTATATGCACACGCACAAACACACACACACGTATATGCACACGCACAAACACACACACACACACGTATATGCACACGCACAAACACACACACACACGTATATGCACACACACACACACACACACACACACACGTATATGCACACGCACACACACACACACACACACGTATATGCACACGCACACACACACACACGTATATGCACACGCACACACACACACACACACACACGTATATGCACACACACACACACACACACACATATATGCACACAGACACACACACACGTATATGCACACACACACACACACACATATGGGCGTGCACACACACACACGTATATGCACATGCACACACACACACACACGCACGCGCACACACACACACACACATACACACACACACACACATATGGGCGCACACACACAGACACACATGTACACATTACATTACATTTGGCAGATGCTCTTATTCAGAATGACGCAGACCAAGCAGGAAACAATCCTCCCCTGGAGCAATGCAGGGTTAAGGGCCTTGCTCAAGGGCCCAACAGCTGTGCAGATCTTATTGTGGCGACACCGGGGATCAAACAACCAACTTTGCGTGTCCCAGTCATTTACCTTAACCACTACACTACAGGTCACCCTACTACAGACACAGACACACACACACACACACACACACACACACACACACACACACACACGCACAAGCTAACAGATAAGAAGAGCAGCTGTTGACCAGACAAGCCAGATGAGAGAAGCCCTATCACAGATGCCCCTGCAGGGGTCCACAGGGGCAGAAACCAAAGGCCTCTTTGAATCTACAGAAGACAAGAGACTCTGGGAAGACTCCACAGCACCACAACACATTTTGCAAAAGAGGACTGATGGGAGTTGTAGTACCAAAGCATTTAAAACATTATCACAGAAGTTTCCAATCACTCCTGTCTGTCAATTGAGGACAACGATACAGCATGCCAGGCTACAGCAAGACATTCCTGTTAAAGAACACCAGGGATGGGCAAGAGACTCACAAGAGTCTCCTCAGGTCTTTCAGCAAAAGACTAGTTGTGTTGTACAGCTGTGAACATTGTGTGTACGAATGGGTGAATGAGAAGCGTCAATTGTACAGAGCTTTGGATAAAGGCGCTACATAAACGCCAACCACTTAACTAATTTAGTCAAACTCAAACCACAACAGTCCGGAAGAGTCTCCGACGTTGGACCGCAAGACAGGACGGAATGCTGGCCAGCCACGCGCTAATCGTGACTGCGCGCCCGTCTGTTTTCAAGCTCTCTGTCTGCAACGTCTGACCCACCAGCAATTATGTGGTCCTGCCAGAGAGGCGATAAAAAACCGCGGCGTCGTGCGTCGGATCTTTCCGGATGCGGCGCGGGTCTCGCCTCCTCCGGCGCGCTTCGAGAGGGATCAGAGGGGTTCCTCGGCGGCTACGTCACAAACAACGGCACCTATTCAACCCGGGGAGAGACGTCGAAACACGCCCTTAATGCACATCCCGACCGCAGGCACCCCAGCGGCTGACGAATACAGGCGAAACCCCTGCTCTGACCGATCCCGGGCTGCGTCTGAATCCGTTCACCTGCCCACTGCTGAGTACACAAGTTTTTACACAACTTGAAACGGCTCACTCGCCCACTATTGAGTATACGAGTTGTATGCAACTCGTGTACTCAATAGTAGGCGCATAAGCGGCCTGGGACACGGCCCGGGAGAGGCTACATTCTGTTAGTACTAACAGGAACAGGAAGTGCTGAGAGGAAGTGGCACGTTGAAGGCGAGGCAGACTGGCTGTGAGTGTGCAGAAGCCAGGCCGGACCCTGTGGGTCAGCTCTGTCGAGCTCAGCGCGGCTGAAGCCACACAGCCCCTGTCCTTAATTACATTACATTATTGGCATTTGGCAGACGCTCTTATCCAGAGCGACGTACAGTTGATTAGACTAAGCAGGAGACAATCCTCCCCTGGAGCGATGCAGGGTTAAGGGTCTTGCTCAAGAGCCCAACGGCTGTGCGGATCTTATTGTGGCTACACCGGGATTAGAACCACCGACTTTGCGTGTCCCAGTCCTTTACCTTAACCACTACGCTACAGGCCACAGAGAGCGGGTCACAGATTATTCACTTGTCCCGGTCTGCATGTATCTATCTCACAGGACACGACAGCACATTCTGGATTAGTAACGTCTCCCAGGGCCGGTCTCCTCTCTATAGAGGCTACATGTGCAGAAGCCCTGAGGACCGTGTGTATCGCCCAGAGAGGAGCTCTGTGTGTGTGTGTGTGTGCGTGTGTGTGTGTGTTTAAACAAATGAATCAAAAACAATAAATCACTCCCAAGGACACTTCCAGCTGCAGAGTAAATCCATCCATTATCAAACCCCCTACTTCCCCCTTCTCTCCCTCCATCCATTATCGAACCCCCCTGCATCATCTGCTCCCCATCCATCCATTCTTGTTTTTGGTCAGGTTCCCATGGCGAATCCCGCAAATTTACACCCACCCTGTCTGGCTGATGGCCGTTGCCTGGATACAGTTCCCTGCTTTGCTGATGCTGCAGCAGTGTACAGCTGTGTTTGCAGTGAGTGTGTGTGTGTGTGTGTGTGTGTGTGTGTGAGTGTGTGTGTGTGTGTGTGTCAGTCCCTCTCTCACTCCCTCACAGGGTCATCTCAGGTACAGGAGGAAGTGTGAGCGCAGAGAACATCTGGATGTGCTTTATACACACTGCACTGCAGGCAGCCCGCCCAGCATACTCACCTGCACAATGCACACTCACACACTCAATCTCAGACACACACACACTCACACTGTCCCTCACTCACACACACACTCACACACACACACACACACACACTCAATCTCAGACACACACACACTCACTGTCCCTCTCTCACACACACACACACACACACACACTCACACACATACACTCACACTGTCCCTCACTCACATACACACACTCACACTCTCCCTCTTTCACACAAACATTCACACTCACACACACACCCACACACACACTCACACACTCAATCTCAGACACACACACACTCACACACACACACACACACACACTCAATCTCAGACACACACACACACTGTCCCTCCCTCACACACACACACACACACACACACTCAATCTCAGACACACACACACTCACACTGTCCCTCTCTCACACACACACACACACACACACATACACTCACACTGTCCCTCACTCACATACACACACTCACACTCTCCCTCTTTCACACAAACATTCACACTCACACACACACCCACACACACACGCACACACTCAATCTCAGACACACACACACTCACACTGTCCCTCACTCACACACACTCACACACACACTCAATTTCAGACACACACACACACACACACACACTCACTGTCCCTCTCTCACACACACACACACACAGACTCACATACTCAATCTCAGACACACACATACACTCACACTGTCCCTCACTCACATACACATTCACACTCACACACACACACTCACACTCTCCCTCTTTCACACAAACATTCACACTCACACACACACCCACACACACACGCACACACTCAATCTCAGACACACACACACACACACACTGACACTCACACTCTCCCTCTCTCACACACACATTCACACTCACACACACACACATTCACACTCTCCCTCTCTCTCTCACACACACTCACACACACACACACACACATACTCAATCTCAGACACACACACACACACACACACAGTGCTCTATCCTATTCACATCACTCAAAGACTACATGACAAGCTGAACCGGAAGCTGCAGCATGATTAACAGACACCCTATGCCTCCACCCTGTGCCTCCACCCTGTGCCCTATGCCTCCACCCTGTGCCCTGTGCCTCCACCCTGTGCCCTGTGCCTCCACCCTGTGCCCTGTGCCTCCACCCTGTGCCCTATGCCTCCACCCTGTGCCTCCACCCTGCGCCCTATGCCTCCACCCTGTGCCCTATGCCTCCACCCTGTGCCCTGTGCCTCCACCCTATGCCTCCACCCTGTGTCCTGTGCCTCCACCCTGTGCCTCCACCCTGTGTCCTGTGCCTCCACTCTGTGCCCTGTGCCTCCACCCTGTGCCCTGTGCCTCCACCCTGTGCCCTATGCCTCCACCCTGTGCCTCCACCCTGTGCCCTATGCCTCCACCCTGTGCCTCCACCCTGTGCCCTATGCCTCCACCCTGTGCCTCCACCCTGTGCCCTATGCCTCCACCCTGTGCCTCCACCCAGACAGCTGGATATTGACTGATGGCATTCAGGTTACGCCCCCAACAACAGCAGGGCCCCATAGACAGGATTTACGCCCTGGGTTGGTGTTTGGGCTCTGGTTCCCAGGGCCTCTGCACCACATCATATCAAAACACTAACTCTGGCAAACTGCAGAGACAGAGGTAACATGGCCTAAGACAGGGAAACATATGTGGGTAACGGCCATCACAGGGAGAGTGCAGACTTGAGGGATCTGCCATGGGAACGTGCTCAAAAACAAGAATTAACCAGGGCCAGGCAGGAGCTTTGTCTGAAACTACTCCAAAACTACGTATCCCAGAAACCTCCACAACCAAGAACACTACAATCTTCACAGATGTGGAAGACGCTACACAGCAGACACCACGCCAAGCAGCAATGGGCACAGCTGACTGAAACGCAAGCGTGCCACTGGCAGAAGGACAGCGGGGAAAAAGTAAAGTCAATGCTGCCACCTTGTGGTGGTCGAGAGGAAGTGCACACCCTGAATCTTAACCCTGCGATACGCCGCACAACTTACAAAATTGACAGTTTTCAGCGAGAGGGTAAGACACAAAATGAAGGAACTGTTCTGAGAGGTTGGGGGGTGACAGAGCACATAACGGTTACGAAGGAGAAAATGCGTCGGATGTCGCAACACGCTGAAACAAGTTCCCACAACCCTTAGCGGCGGTGTGTGACAGAGGAAATATTGCGGAGAGGAAGCGGGTATGCGGTCACGGGGAAGGAAAGACATTTTCACCGGCCTTTCTTTCCCACAGCGAGAGGGTGGGGAGGAGCCGTGAGTGTGACAAGGGGTGTGTGTGTGTGTGTGTCTGTGATGTGTGTGTGTGTGTGTGTGTGTGATGTGGGGTGTCTGAGTTGAGATGTGTGAAGAGGGATGTGTGTGCGTCCATGTGTGAGGTGTGGTGTGTGCGTGTCTGTGTGTATGGTGTGGTGTCTGAAGAGGGGTGTGTGTGTGCGTGTGTGTGTGACGCTGGGTGTGTGAGTGGAGCTGTGGTCACATCAGACCATGTGAGTCAGGCCTGGGGCCCTGCTGTGGTCTCTATGGCGACAGAGGACAGCTGGGAATGTGCTACAGCAACAGTACAGTAACCCCGGAGATTCTCATCATTCCGCTGTTCCCATTCACCCACTGTAACCCCTAT
>NC_083775.1:7182925-7245425 GCF_963514075.1 Conger conger | reverse complement strand
GCCGGGCGCCACGCCCAAAAAAGCGTTTTTTTTTCCCCCACAACTACGTCAACAAGCGGCGAGCACAGGACGGAGGAACCACGCGTTCAGGCCCCTGAGGAGCGCCGCCGAACGGAGGGACCCGCGCGCCATCGCGCTCAACGACACGCTCAGCGACGGGGAGGCGGGCAGAGGGAGTGCTGATGGGGCCCCCCTTCGGGGTCCCGTGCCCGGCCGTGCGGCTCCACGCCGGCCCAGGAGGGGGCGCTCTCGCCAGGCCGTGCAGACGCGCGGAAGCCGTCTGGTCACGGTGCGTCAGCGCAGAGGGGCTGTGTGAGACCGCGCTGATGTCACCGGCACTCGGGAAACCCGACGCCGTCACGCTTTCTTTCTGATAAATGAGCGATTATCGCCCTTTAAAATAAACATTGAAAACTTTAAAAGACTCTCTCTGAAATGGATATAATTTATTTAAAAGTTGCTCACATACACTCATTCGGTGAAACACCAGCTTGTTAGGGGACTGCCCCACTTTACATACAATCTTTAATCGCTCCCTACACCCCTGCAAGACCACTCCGGGGTGCTCTGGTCGCCTTACGGTTCCCTCTCTACGAGCACCTGGCGGTCGAGCTGCACGTTCACGCCTGTTTTCCGCTCTGGTTCCTCAGTGGTGGAATGACTTGCCTACCACTGTCAGGACAGCAGAATCTCTCCCCATATTTCGACACAGACTAAACGCACACCTTTTCAGACTATACCTTAGTCCTCCCTTCTGATTTCCTCCCCCCCTTCTGATATCCCTCTTGTCTAACCCTAACCTTTAATAAAAATTTTAAAAATGTAAATGTAAAGAATTAGAACAGCTCTTCGTGTGTGTTTTGCTAGTTATGGATTTGGTGATTTTACCCTATGCACTTGTAAGTCGCTTTGGATTTAAAAACTCTGACAAATGACAAAAATGTCAATGTTAATGCAAGTATCTAATCAGCCAATGATCTGGCAGCAACTTAATGCCTAAAAGCATGCAGACATGGTCAAGAGCTTCAGCTGTTGTTCAGGCCTAGTGTCAGAATGGGTGAGTGGTGAGCGTGGACCAGCCTCCCTGCTGTGTGTGCGTCTGTGTGTGTCAGTGTGTGTCAGTGCATGTCTGTGTGTGTGTACGTGTGTGTCTGTGTCTGTGAGTGTGTGTGTGTACGTGTGCGTGGGGAGAATAGAGATGTGTTATTAGAACAGGCACAGGGAAAAGTCCTGTCCATAAAAGAAGTTAAAAGGCCTTTGCAGTACAGCTGCAGAGACGCTATTTATAATTCGGAACGAGTGCTGCTTAAGTCAGCAACTTTGACACAAATCCAGTCATGCACCACAGCCTATGAAAGAGGTAGCCTGCCAAATCCCAACCTCGCCCCACCCCGCCCACACACCCCACCCGTACCCCTCCCAACCTTGTCCCCGCCCCGCCCCTACACCCCACCCATACCCCTCCCAACCTCGCCCCGCCCCTACACCCCACCCGTACCCCCCTGACCTCACCCCTGCCCCGCACCTACACCCCACCCGTACCCCCCTGACCTCACCCCTGCCCCGCACCTACACCTCACCCGTACCCCTCCCAACCTCGCCCCTGCCCCGCCCGTGACCCCTCCCCGGTGCTGGAGAGGCTCCTGACTCTGCCTCCATCACCTGGCAGAGCTGAACAACGCTGCCCCTATCACACCCTGCCGGGCAGTTTGGCCCGTGAATCAGCATCACACACACACAGACACACACACACACACACACACACACACATGCAGGCACACACACACGCACAGCTGTCATCTGCCATCCGAGTAATGCTGACTAGCCACCTCTCTGTTCCAGAAAAGAAAAAAAAGCAGTCTGATTGGACAGACACAGCAACCTCTCGGCGCTATCCCACAATGCAACAGGGCTGTGGAGATGAGGAAACCGGTGTTCCATTCCCTACACATAGGTAGGAATACACTCATGCACACAGACACACACACAAGGTACGCACAGGAAATCATACACTCACTGGATATGCGCACACACACACACACACACACACACACACACAATGCTCCTCTCTTATATCTCCCAGTGTAGCAGTGGCTAATCCCACGCTATAGTTAGCTGGTGGGCGCTAACGCTAACAGCTAGGTCCAAACCTCCGGGTGAACTCCCTGACTCCCCCTGGCCAAGCAGAAAGGTAGAGGTCCTGTTAGCTCAGGGCAAATAAGGGGCCTGCCTCTCCCTGAGCCAATAAAGGTACCTCCTGCCCCAGCCCTCTCTGGGGAGGGGGTGCCATGTGTGGGCGTCTCAGCCCCCCCTCCCCCTCCAGAGCCGGCCTTTCAAACCTCCCAGCGCTCGACCCGCCTCCACGCTGGCACAGGGGCGGGGCCGCGGGGAAATTCCTCCAGAGTGAGAGAACGTCCTGTGGACAAGCGGTCACCAGGGAGATGAACACACACTCACACACACACACACTCACACACTCACACACACTCACACACACACACACACACATACACACACTCACACTCACACTCACACTCACACTCACACTCACACTCACACTCTCACTCTCACTCACTCACAATCACACACTCACACACACACTCACACACTCACACACTCACACACTCACACACTCACACTCATACTCACTCACTCACTCACACTCACTCACACTCACTCACTCACACACTCTCACACACTCACACACTCACACACTCACACACTCACACACTCTCACTCACTCACTCACTCACTCACTCACTCACTCACTCACTCACACAATCACTCACACAATCACTCACACAATCACTCACACACTCACTCACACTCACAATCACACACATACACACACACATGCACGCCTACATTTACACAGACTCACACAAAGACACACACAAACATACTTTTACACATACACACACACATAAACACTCTTCCGCACACACACACTTACACACTCTTACACATGTGCACAGACAGACTCATTCATTCATATGCACACACACATAAATGAACACATCTATACATACACACACAGGCACGCACAAACTTTTACACAAACACAGATGCACGCACACACACACACACTTATACATATGGACCATAAGCACACACATAGATACACACACACACTTACACAGGTATACACACACACGCATGTACGTACGCATACATACACTTACACATATGCACACACATACAATAGACTACACTATAGTACACACACACACTTTGACATGCATACACACACTACGTACACACTCACATGCACGCATACACTTAACACATATAAACACACACACACACACACACACACTACATACACACACACACACATACACACTCTTAGACGCACACACAGTGTACACAGGAAGGCCTTAAGAGACCAGGAAGCAACGCATGACACACGCGCTAAAATGATCCCGGCCCAGGCGGCATGCATTGCTGTGCATGAACAGACACATCTTCCACATAGCAGCCAAACAGAGGGGAATACTTTTATTCCATTAGGCAAGCACGGACTGGCCTCAGGACACTGATGTTCGCAGAACAATCCAAATTATATGTGCTAAAGAAAAGCACATCACCCACTGGAATCCCCAAAAGATCTCGGAAATATGTCCCCTAAATAGACCCTGCGGAAACATTTGTATGAAATTTGTTTCAGCTTGTCAAACAAAATCGTTTCCCAATCTCTCCCGATTCGGTGCCTAATTTGCACCCTGTTTGTTACCAATTCCGGTGCGCTGCCGAGGAGACACTGCTACAACCCTGCCCCCTGGTGGGCAGAAAGAGAACGACGCGCCGTCCTCAAGCCGAGCGTCTCGAGCCCTGGACCGCGTTTCCGGGGCGATCGGAGACGCTCGCGTGAGGCGACCCTCCCCGCCGAGCCCCCTCCCCCCTCAGAGTGACGGCCTGATTTCGCCGCTCCCTCGTCAGCCGTTCGTACTCGAGGCGCAAACCCCAGGGCTCAGCGAGCAACTGCGTCGAACCAAAGTCCAACACCGGACCGCGTGAGCGTGACTCATAACAGCCTGGTCGTAGAGACCGGCAGTCCGGGCTGCCCAGTAAGATAGTAAAATACATCGGCACTTGTCATAAACTGAGGGACAGCGGGGGAGTACCATTGACTAAAGTTCATCGCCATTGTGTGTTATCCTCTAGACGTAGAAACGTATTTCTGTCTTCTGTATGTCATTCATTCAGTTTGGTTGCGGTTGAATTATTATTGCCTATCTGTTATGTTTGTTATGTCAATAATGCTTTGGCGATTTACGTGTGCCCTTACCATGCCAATGAGGCTGATTTGATTCGAATAGACACAGGCGGTACTGTGATTGAGGACAGTGGACACAGAGCTGCAATGGAGACAGAAATAGAGATAAAGAAAGGGAGAGAGAGAGATGGAGAGACAGACAGAGAAAGAACGGAGGAGAGAGGGAGAGACACACAGACAGACAGAGGGAGAGACAGACAGAGCTCTTACTGGGAATGGAGGGACTAAATGGTTCGGTCCTCCTCAGCCTCCCACTGGAAGTCCTGGCCAATCCTGTGAGTTCAGGAGCAGAGAGAGAAACAGACGTCACCGTTTGAGAATAACGAGAAAGACACTGTGACAGACTGGGATTGCATATCAACACAAACACACACACCCACACACACACAGACACATACACAGTCCAGGTCATGTGACAGGGGTGCACTGAGAGGCTCCTCCCCTCAGGGGGCGGTGCTGGGCGCACAGGAAGAGGAAGTGGAAAGAGATTTCCTGTCACCTGACATCTTAACTCGCGCCTCATTGGACAGCGACAGACGGACACACAGATATCTGAAGCTGCTACCATGACTCATGGCGTCCGGCGGCAACAGCGTGGCACATGCGTTAAACCAACAGCTGTGCGGACACATTAGGGCACAAGGGCCTTCGGACACGCAGCTGAACGCAGCACTCCTGATGTGAGGAGAATACCTGATACGGCACCAGGCCTCCCCCCACGCACACACACACACACAGGCGGACGCACACACACACACACACACACACACATGTTTTATTGAATGTGGGGCATGAATGTAGGCACACACACGCAAGCACACGTGCGCACACAGACACACAATGTCTGGACAAATGAGCCCTTTGAAGTTCTTTCGGAATGCTTTAGAAAGAATTCTAAGTCAGTGTCCTAGAACACCACTGCTTTCAGTCACCAGTAGTGATTGTGACATCAGCATAAGAATGTTCAGTTAAGAACATTCTGCATCACATACAGCAATTGCAATCTTACAAACCTTAAAGGGTTAAGTAGTTGAGCATTTTCACCGAAGAGAAAATGGGGTTTATTACATAACGTCGCTCTGGTTATTGAAAACAGGCCATTTATGCCACAGATGCATTTCTCATGTCTAAAGGCAACACCATGTCATCCTGCATTGCCGCTGCGTTGCAAGAAACAAAAAATAGTCCCCGCCCGTCAACTGCATATATTAAAACCCGAATATAAGGACTATAAACACAGGCAGAGGGTGAGTGAACATGTCAGTGAGCCTTTTGCAATGATAGGAAGGGGAAAGTTTTCGAAACAGAAAGTGGATTTACAGTCTCTTCCCACACGAAGTAGTGCCCATACTACTGCAGGGATTCTCGGTGCTGGCCTCCAAATCCCGTAGAATTTTTAGCCGCCTATCTTCTCTGAAGATAGAACAGCTCGCAATTTGAGTTAATTTCGGAATTAACTTCCTGGAGGCAACGGTGGCACCCAGCTGTGGCCATGTACACTTCCTTGTTTTTATTAAGTGAAGACATGTGGCATTTGGTTTCTGTTCTCTTGTAAAAATAGTCATATTAAAAGACTACAATGCTTCTTAACACAGTCACTTTTCGCAGTGTGGACATAATGAAATGGCACTAATTGAAAAAAGGGGTGTCTCGGTGGCGCAACCTGTAGAGCACTGACCGCATGCTCATTGCGAGCCGCGACGTCGGCGGTTCGAATCCGACCGTCCGACATTTGTCGCATGTCTTCCCCTCTCTCTCGCTCCCATTCTTCCTGTGTCTCTATACTATATACTGTCCAATAAAAGCTGAAAAAGGCCTAAAAAATATCAACAAAAAAAAAAGAAAAAAAAGAAAGAAGGAACGACGCAGGCCTCCTCTCCAGAACACGGTGTCGGCCGCGTGGAGTGCTACGCCCGGGACAAAAATACCCCTCCAGCTCATTTCCCCTCCGCGTCACTCCCCCGCAGACGGCTTTCTCACAGGGCGCACACGCTGACACCTGGCCTCGCAATGCGCCTCGTGCCAATGAGGAAACGCTGTAGTAACACACAGTCACACTGCACATTGTGCCGATGACGGAAACGCCGTGGTAACGCACAGCGCACAGTCACACTGCCCATTGTCTCTGACCCGTGAGTCGACAGGTGTGGTGATGTCACCAAAGGGCCCTCGCGTTAGCCACTTCCTGTCTGAGGGATCCCCTTGGAGGCGTCACCAGGCCGGGCCTCCTACACTGGGCCCCTGGGCCCCCCCTCCGCTGGGCCCCCCCTCCGCTGGGGCCCTGGGCTCCGGGGCAGGCAGCAGGGAGCAGCGCCCAGACGGGGCGGTGCAGGGCAGGAGGGCAGGACGTGAATCACACCCAGGGCATCTGCCACAACCACGCCCGCGGGCGGGGGCGGGCAGAGGGGCGGGGTCGGCACAGGGCTGCAGGGGGGGGGGGGGGTGCCACCCCCACGCTCTCCTCACGCACTTTTATCCAAAGCGACTTACAGTTGATTAGACTAAGAAAGGGGGACAATCCCCCCCCCCCCCCAGGAGCAATGTGCGGTTAAGGGCCTTTGCTGAAGGGCCCAACAGCTGCGGGTGTACGTCATCGTTGAAGAGGAACAATGTGCCTCCACTCTCGCTCTATTTCGGAGAGCGTGAGCACACGGTTTATTTGCAGTAGTTATTAAATTGCAGTAGTTATTAAACTGCAGTAGTTATTCTGGCCTTCTGAAACAACACCAGCCAGCTAGGGTGCTTGAAAAGGGACCCAGAAGGTTAAGGTGGTTCAAACCCCAGTGTAACCGCGATAGGAGCCACGCAGCTGTGGGCCCTTCAGCAAGGCCCACAACTCCACATTTCTCCAGGGGGGGGGATTGACCCCCCAGTCAAATCAACCGTAAGTAACTTTGGATAAAAGTGTCAGCTAAATAACCGTAACAGTAAAACCCCACGCGCAGTGCCATACATGAAGGCACTTCTGTGAAGGAGCTGGCTGTTGGGTAAGGGGTGAGGGGCGGAGGGTTTGGGCAGCCCCTCTGGGGGCTGTAATCCCGCCCTGTTTGCTCAGGAGGCTGGGTGTGTTTGAGCACCAGGGCTAGCCCTGGCAGGCTCATTCTCCCCCGTACAGGTTCATGTGCGGCATTGTGCTTTCTTGGCCTGTATACTCCACCGCGACGTTTCGCAATCGCCCATAAATCAGCTCAACAGGCCGAAGGGAAACAGCAGGGTGAGTCACTCCTTTATCTCTCTCCTTTTTTTAACCCTGATGATATCCTTTCCTGGAAGCCGGCTGACAGCAAGCTTGCACCCTGCCACCTGCATAGCGTACCTTCCACATCCCTCCTGGTATTCCCCACAACCATAGGTTATATATTAATGTACAGCTAGGGTTAACTGCGAGCCAATAAACACACAGATCTTACTCTACGGACTGGAGCCTACGCCAGCCATTCCAGCACAGGGCCCATACACACAGCGCTCACTCAGACATTCGTACTCCAGACGAATGGCCTCAAATTGGCCAAGTCTTTGGACTGTGGGAGGAAACTAGGGTAACCGACAAAAACCTGCAAGGAGAACATGCAAACTGCACACAGAACAGCTCCGGCCAGGATTCCCACTCGGTACCATCTCAGTGCACTACATTACATTACATTACATTACATTACATTAACGGCATTTGGCAGACGCTCTTATCCAGAGCGACGTACAGCTGATTAGACTAAGCAGGAGACAACCCTCCCCTGGGGCAATGCAGGGTTAAGGGCCTTGCACAAGGGCCCGACGGCTGTGTGGATTTTATTGTGGCTACACGAACCACCGACCTCGCAGGTCCCAGTCACGTACCTTAACCACCACTACTAAACGTGTGCGTGACTGACTGGATTTCCGTCTTTGTGAACTTGAGCCTGTGTTGTGTTGATATGGAAAAGATGACGCTGAGGGCAAAGCAAACATCAGCAATCTTTGCGAAAACGAGGAAAAATAAATCTTTGCAGCCTTTTGTCACTGCAGATTGTGAGGCGAGGCCTCTTTGTGCGAGGCGTCTTTATCATCGCGGAGGAGCGAGTTACTGATTGACCCAGGAGGCCCCGGCCAGGAACATCAGCGCGCGCAACACGCTGGCCGGTCACCTGACAGGCACTGGGAAGCCCCTCCACTAAATGGTAAATGGTTTGCATTTATATTGCGCCTTTATCCAAAGCGCTGTACAATTGATGCTTCTCATTCACCCATTCATACAAACACTCACACACCGACGGCGATTGGCTGCCATGCATGGTACCAACCAGCTCATCCTTTGGGGGTTAGGTGTCTTGGGGGTTAGGCGTCTTGCTCAAGAACACTTCGACACACCCAGGGTGGGATTCGAACCAGCAACCCTCCGACTGCCAGATGACTGCTCTTACCACCCGAGCCATTGTCGCCACTACCTCCCCCCGACGTGCTTCTGCGGAGAGTTTCAAATCAGGACACTCACAGGGGGTCTGCCAAATCTGTTCACTAGCCAGGCGGGCGAGGAAAGTAACCAGCTAGGCGTGCTTGTGGTGCGGAGACGAATGATACCATCACAGGACACATGCTGCTTCTCTCCACCCCGACCTCACAAGGGCTCCCGGGCTCTGTTCTTGTGGGTTGAATTTTACGTCCCTGCATGGTCCTTTAGGGTATTTCCTGGACTGGGGGCTTGTCTAACACCCAGGCGTCCCCCAAGGCCCTGTACCTGGCCCCCTCCTCTTTTTCCTTCACGCTTTAACGTTTTTTGGGAGTGTTTTTTTTATTTTTTTTATTATGTTTTATTCTAAGTCAGTGTTCTAGACTGATCGTTATTCACCATCAGCACTAAAATGTTCAGTTAAGAACATTCCAAACACATTTGTGATCTTACACCTTAAACGGTTGAACTGCAATCTCTCGGGTCTGCCGTCACCCGTCTGACGCTCGCTGCGCATTTCGACTGGAACCGCAGGACATCCCAAGGCGGATGGCAGAGAGCCATCTTCGGCTCAGCCTGACCCAGACCGATGAGCCGCACATCACCACCACTGCTCTCCATTGCGAGTGAATGTGATGGAACGAGCAAGGCCAGGCCGCGGCGTGAAAAGCAGGCTCGCCATCGTGCCTGTCTGAGGGAGGCACTCGCTCGGCTGCAATCTCCCAAAATCGACAGAGGGAATCCGCAATGACGAGGACAAACACGCACGAAACGTGAATTCCCGAAATCGGGAGGGAAATAAGGGGGAACGAAGGAATTCGGAACCGGGTACAGGCGTGAGCCGGGGGGGGGGGAACCTGTGGGTTCGGTAAGCGTTCTCCTCTCAGAAAAAACGCACTCCAGCTCGCAGAGCTGAGCGAATATCACGACACAAAACCCACAGGGACGCGCAAGACCCAACACGCACCTCCCCAGACGTGTTGGGCGAGCCGCGATCGCCGTGACGACAGGGAGGGGAGGGGCCGGGTGAAGAACGCCAACAAATGGGCCCTTTGAGAAGGAGGCTCAACGCATGCCACTCCCAAGAGCAAAAAAAAAAAAAAAAAAAAAACAAATTCCCATATCCAGCAAAGTGTGGCGCTTAAGGAGCCGACAGGGAACTTGTAACTTACGAGCCCTGGAGGGCCGCGGTGTTTCAGCATGAGGGCGGCCTGTAGCCTAGTGGCTAAGGTACATGACTGGGGCAGCCTGTAGCCTAGTGGCTAAGGTACATGACTGGGACCCAGGAGGCTGGTTGTTCAGGCTGTTTGGCCCTTGAGCAAAGACCTTAACCCCACATTGCTCTGGGGCAGATTGGCCCCCGTTTAGTCTAATCAACTTTGGATACAAGCATCAGCTAAATAAATGACTGTTTTAAGTAACTGATTACTTAAACCAGGCTCTTAAGGCCTAAAGTGGTTGCTGATCAAAAGGAATGCACCACCAGGAGACACTGAGGCCCTCCAGGACTGGAGTTAAACCTGCAGACACTGCAGCCCTCCAGGAGTGGAGTTAAACCTGCAGACACTGCGGCCCTCCAGGACTGGAGTTAAACCTGCAGACACTGCGACCCTCCAGGACTGGAGTTAAACCTGCAGACACTGCGGCCCTCCAGGACTGGAGTTAAACCTGCAGACACTGCAGCCCTCCAGGACTGGAGTTAAACCTGCAGACGCTGCGGCCCTCCAGGACTGGAGTTAAACCTGCAGACGCTGCGACCCTCCAGGACTGGAGTTAACCCTGCAGACACTGCGGCCCTCCAGGACTGGAGTTCACCCTGCAGACACTATGGCCCTCCAGGACTGGAGTTAAACCTGCAGACACTGCGGCCCTAGATTTTTGTGCTAAAACATTGATATAAATCCTTTCCTATCATTGAAAAAAGCTCACTGATATGTTGAGTCACCTTTCTGCCTGTGTTTATTGTCCTTAAATTCGGGTTTCAAAATATGCAGTTGACAGCCCGACAGTCTGTATCAAAATATCATATAGCTGTACAATAATTCAAGCTCATTGGTTTAAAATTGGTTCTAATTGCCAATTAGAAGTCCGAAATTACCTATTGTACCTTTAACAGCCTTTACACAGCCTGCTAACGGCTGTTTGGCAAAGCAAAATAAACCCTTTTACTTTCTTAAATTTCATTGTCTACCTCTGCTGACTCATTAAATCAAGCCCTCCATGTAAGGTGTGAAAACTGCCTAAAAGTTACATCATCCATCCATCCATCCATTATCTTAACCCGCTTATCCTGAACAGGGTCGCAGGGGGGCTGGAGCCTATCCCAGCATACATTGGGCGAAAGGCAGGAATACACCCTGGACAGGTCGCCAGTCCATCGCAGGGCAAGTTACATCATATCTACCTAATATAATACCTATGTAATATAATTTTCAACAGGATGAGCTCGAACTACATCTCATTAACAATTATGGATTTTCGCAAATACAATTATCAGTCAAAACACACAGGCACAAATACATACATACACACACGCACAAACACACAAACACACACACACACATACACACAGAGCAGTGTGCTAGGAAAAACAATTGCTATTCATCACATACCAAACAAACACAGTTGCCACACACAATAGGTTATACATTTCTTGTTTCATATTACAAGGGAGCTTGTACCGATACCCGACATGGCATAACGAATGCAGTGTATGCGTATGTATTTACCTAGCCAGTAAAATGTAATTAAACAAATTCAATTAACGGAAGGTAACATATTTGAATTGTTTCAAAAGTATCACAGGGATACCATTTCATATATAGCTGGCGTGTTTTTATTAGAGAGCATATCCCTTCTTCATAAGACCAGGATGGTCCATTTGGCAGAGGGAACAATTGTCATCTCTTTCCGCGCATAATACAGTGCTGTTATTATTTAAATTATGGCATTCCATACTGCTCAATAGATTAATTTAGTAACTTTGCATTTTCCCATTATGGCAGTTGGATCACGGCCGCACCCATAAATCTTTTTGTTTTTTTAAACCACAACTCAGTCACCTAGGGGAAGTTTACAACTAGGGTAACAAGTTTGCCAACTTGCTTGTTCCGTTTATAAACAATGTACAATGAAAAAAAAAACATCAACCGTTAGCACCAGAGGAACGACAGTCGCAGCCCGTCCGAAACAATAACACACACACGCGCGCGCGCTCACACACACACAAATACGCATAGCTACTGCTTGCCACACGCATAGAGGAAAAGGTTCACAGTTGTAACTTTGAATTAACAAGCAACTTAAGCAATGTCATGGTCTACAATAACTGATGGTGAAATAGCAAATGTGGTACATTGTACAATACTACACGTACAGTATTCTATGGAACAGGAACCTAATTCCCAAACTTAGTATAGTGTGTCCCTAGAGGAACCCGGATGATCAGAGAGCGCGATTTCCACTCACAAGTCAACAGCACAATGCTATCGGGTTAAAGTCCAACAGAAATGTAACGAGAGTCAGAAATAGGAAAAAAAATTGCAACTCTATATCGAGGGTCACCTGTGTATCCGGTTCTCTTCATATTTCGGTCAGGTGAGCTACGGATGCAGGTAGCCTTGAAGAGTTTAATTGTTTGCTTTAGTCCTTCACTCCGTCGCGAGTCTTTCGGTTGACGGTAAAGTTGTTAATTCCTGTCAAGTCTCCATTCGCAGTTATGTACGTGACTTAACCTGCGCTGGCGCAATTCCTTGTTGTGTTGCCGTTCCTCCCACTCCCGTGTAGTTCGGCCTCCGGGCACACCTGCGCTGCACAGGGTAATATTCGGTTCCGGTGTTCGCTTGTTTTAAACAAAATGTTTTCCCATTTACAATATGGTTATTTAAGTATAGTTGAAACGTTTCAGTTCTCCGCCACTGAAACACAACTAAATAAATAAATAAATAAATAAAATTCACCCATAACATTGGTTTGTCATTTTCTTACACACATCCTACCCTGAGGCGGGGCTGTGTGTACAATCGTACTTCGGTAAGGCAAATTCCAAAGTTAATGTTTGGTGTGCACTGGATGCCCTCACTTGGCATCTGTAAGGTTAGACTTTAAAATCGATTAATTGATTTTACGGATTGGTGTATGAACGCGGACCAGCTTCGTCTCGTCTGCACGTTTCCCTCAGTGATGTCACTTGACCAACCACTAAGTGATAAGAATGCAGGTAAACTGTCCAGTTCGACATCCAGTTACGAACAGAACGTGTATTGTTACATTCTAGCTGGAGCGGCGATGTGCACGTGACGGCACGTAAGATTGAATATTTTTTAGAGGAAAACTGTTCATGAGCGCCCAAAGTAGTCACTCGTTATTTCGTCTGTACACTGTCTATACCACACAACTATACACACGGACACACGCACCACCGGAACCGATGATAAAGGAAACGACAACATTTTGGCGGCGACTGAGCGAGAACAGAAGACGACAATTTTTGTCTCAAAAACCGTAGCCTACACGACAGTATAGGGGACAGCTTTCGAGCCGGTTTACACTGAAATACAGTCTAAAAAGATTTAATGCCATTTTGCACAAGTGCATTTTCATTTGCGTGTATATTTAATTTCACCCAGCCCTTCGATTTGAATCTTGGTTTAATAAACAAATAAACAGCGATGCTTCAATGTTCCTACACTACGGATTGTGTCAGTTGGCTACATATTTTTTTAATTTCTTTATATCTTATAATTATATCTTAATTCCTTTAGTGTCCAAACACTAGTGCCATCAGCTACGATTAAATCATATTCCTCAGTGTAAACCACAGAATCTATTAAACACATGACATTTATTAATAATAATAATTATTGTTTATATATTTACTTAAGTTTGCGGTTCGCCATTAGTGAAAGTGTGATTTTTGGAAATACGATGCCATCTGGTGGACATTTGGTGCATTACAATTTCACCAAAAGTCACCCTTTTGTTTATTGAATTTCCAGTCAAATCAGCCATTCAGTGCACATTTTTATCGCAGCGTCAGATAATGCTGGAAACAGAGACGCCTCCTGAACTGCATATAATATCAAGTCTATCAGTATTTATACAATCCGTTGCTTTGTGCATCCTGCTACTACTACAGAGCAGGACTTCCATCCATCCAATCAAACAAACAGGTTACAGAAAGCAACCGCTGTGGCCTCCTGAACAAAGTTGTTCCCAAAATGTTAATGACATTACGTTGGAGAATATCTTACCTTCAAAAGTTAGACAGACAGACAGAGACAGACAGACAGGTGGATGAACAGACAGATGCTACTGTGGACTGGATAGTGTGGAAAAGGGAGAGAATAATTTTTTTTTACAAAAATAAGGAGAGAGAGAAAAACTTACTAACATTCAAACAAACAACTACCCAAACACCTTAGCTGCCTTGCATATGCCTTTATTGTCCATTTTAAATGGCTAAAGGACATACAGTACTGTGCAAATGTCTTAGGCACCTGTATAGCGTTCTGCACAAATAAGATTCTTTCAAAAATAATTCAATGAAAGGTCCTAAATAAACGTACTATACATTTTACTTTACATTTTAGTAATTTGGCAGAATAGTTAAAAACTGAATCAAGTCAATATTTTTTGTGACCACCCTTCAGCGTTAAAACTGCATCACTTCTCTGAGATAGACAACGTTGTCCAGCAGTTCTAAGACAATCAGCAGGAGGTTGTTCCAAGCTGGAGAACTTGCCACAATTCTTCTGCAGACTTTGGTTGGCTCCTTGCTTCTGATCTCAGACAGCCTCGATCAAGTTTATGTAAAAAGTAGTTGATTGCTTATGAATGAATATTTGGAAATCTCAAATGTGTTCTTTTATACTAACACACACAAAAAAGTCTAGCGTGCCTAAGACTTCTGCACAGTACTGTAGTTCTGCTGAGATTAGATATAAGATCATTCTACTGCATAATGAAGGCAAAAGTCAAAAGACAGTAAGTGAATAAATAAGAGTTCAAAAGACATTTGCATGATGGAGCAAACAGGCCTCTGAACAGCAAGAGCACGACCACGGAAACTATCACCATCACAAAGACAAAAAAAACAGCTGCGTAAGGACTGGCAGACCACCAAATCTATCACCATCACAAAGGCACAAGAATGAAGCTCTGCTCTCGCTTCGGAGCTGAAGAAACCACAGGTTGTTTGTCAAATCTTCCACTGTGAGAAAACAAAAACTGCCGTTTCCCAAACTATCTTCAATTCATCACACAGAGTACATTTTAGCATTTATATTTCATTTTCCTGTTACAACTAGCTTGTTTTAGTCCTGAACAGGAAAATGAGACACGCGACAACAGGTTTACGAGATAACCAATTATTTATTCAAAGTAAGTTACTATGGGGTATGAGAGATCAGTATGACTGTAGTGTTGCATGTAGGCGGTGTAGCAATGTTGCGGGTGCAAAATCACAACCAAAAACTGCCCCTAAGCAGCAACACTGGAGCTCCTTTAACCCGGAATTAATTAGCTCCAGGTATCACTTGTGGAGGGACCACGCTCACCAATTGCTAGTTTTAAACAAAACGTTTTCCCATTTACAATATGTTTATTTAAGTATAGTTGGAACGTTTCAGTTCTCCGCCACTGAAACACACAGCAAAAAAAACTAAAAACATAAAGAAATAAAATTCCCCCCACCCAGGCCAACTTTATTTTTAATAATACTATATATCTATATCTATATCTATATATATATATCTATATATATATATATATATATATGTATATATATATTATATATATATTTATTATTAAATTGGTAATTTTGAGAGAGAGAGAGAGAGAGAGAGAGAGAGAGAGAGAGAGAGAAGAGGAAGAAAAAAACAGTGTGAAGTCTTTGGGAAGGGGGTAAAACAAAAGACAACATCATAACTAAAGATAACAATAAATTAAAACTTTTTTATTTAAGTGTGGAAAGAGTGACTTGTGTAGACACTTGGACATGCAGACAGACAGACAGACAGAGACAGACAGACAGGTGGATGAACAGACAGATGCTACTGTGGACTGGATAGTGTGGAAAAGGGAGAGAATATATATTTTTTTTTACAAAAATAAGGAGAGAGAAAAACTTACTAACATTCAAACAACTACCCAAACACCTTAGCTGCCTTGCATATGCCTTTATTGTCCATTTTAAATGGCTAAAGGACATACAGTACTGTGCAAATGTTATGTTTCTGTATTTGTCCTGTGTGTATTTATGTTTATTCTTGTTATTTATTCATTTTTCATACATCCTTGGTTATTGTTTTCCATTACAGTTCTCATTTGTCATCCCCTGTTATGTCTGTGTCTGAATGTTTACCAGCCTAGTCACTCCCCTGTCTGCGTGTCCCACTATTCGGGTGTTTACGGTAGTTTCGGGTTTTCAAACATTCCTTCCAAACTCGATTCTTGCGAGTTGCGATTCTTACATCCTGCTTTTTCTTGGTAGTTAAATGTTGTAAAGCACTATTCTTTCTAACTACTACTAATCTAGGTATTGTACAATACTAATCCAATTAATACACTTACTGTCTGTCTAACTAACTAACAATCACTTTTATTGGGTAGTTTAGAAATATTCACGTAACTAATTCACTAACGCAATCTCTTAGTTTTTCTGCACTGTTCTATAACTCCGCCTCCCTATGCTAGCCCTGATTACTCGCTTAGTTTCAGCGAAGTGTTCGCACACTCTGACTATCACTACGTCTTCAATCTATGCAAATGTCTACTCCCTAATCCGGAGCCGTATGTTTTACATGTTTTTTTACATGCATCCAGTCCGCGTTTTCGTCTCCCTCCCGTTATTATGTTATTACCCTATTATGTTTCCCCAACTGTTGTCTATTTGTTGAGCCCACCTTTTTCCCAGCCCCGTCTAGATTGTCACCTTCCCTCATGTATTTAAACCTCAGTCTCTGTTTGAACCAGTGTCAGAACGTTGATCATTTATTGTGCCGAGTTACCAGTATGCCTATTTCTTGAGATTCATAAAGACACCCCTTTGACCTTGTTTTTCGAGCCTGTCTTACCCTCTTGTTTTGTTTGCCCTTCTGTTTTTCCGGTTTCTGATTATCTGCTTTGTTTGTGACTTCGATTTTTGCCTTTGCCCTTTTGTACTTTTGCCGAATGATTTTCTGGATTTTTGACCTTCTTGCCTGTTTTTTCGACTATTCTTTTGCCTTCTGTTTTTGTCTTTGTATTGGATCTCCTGGCTACAAAATCTGACTAATAAACTATGTTTTTGGAATGTGGTCTGTGGTCTGTGTCTGGGTCCTCAGTGCCATACATAAGTCTTGGGCACCTGTATAGCGTTCTGCACAAATAAGATTCTTTCAAAAATAATTCAATGAAAGGTCCAAAATAAACGTACTATACATTTTACATTACATTTTAGTAATTTGGCAGAATAGTTAAAAACTGTATCAAGTCAATATTTTTTGTGATCACCCTTCAGCGTTACAACTGCATCACTTCTCTGAGATAGAACTGCTGGACAACGTTGGCTAAGACAATCAGCAGGGAGGTTGTTCTGTAGGGGAAAATTCAGACTCCAGCTTAGTGAGCAGGCTGGTTTCTCCAAAACTCTCGACGATGTATGCTAAAAGTGTATCCATATATCCATATTAAAGTATGATATGTACCCTGTATAGTTTCAAACTGATTAACTGCTGAATTGTGCTAGAATTACAGAGTGACCCATATGTAACCAGAGTTTAATAAAGCAGCCGGCTGGCGGGGGGGAGGGGCATCTCGAACTGTGTAGACGGTCAAGGACAGGGGGCAGAGCGAGATATGCCTGTACAGTAAGTTATGTAGTTGGATAATTGTATGCCGGCCTGGCCAGCAGGTGGAACCATTGATGTACCTATCGCATTAATGTGAGGCGCACAGATGACATCTTCACGCAGCGCAGGCGATTCAGAGGAAGCGGAGAGGAAGTGGGGGAACTCCAGAGACGCTTCAGACCTCACGACTTACCAGTCTCTCCGGGCGGCATTCTCTTCCGCTGTCACTGCCGCCAAAGCAAAATACTTTCAAACACAAATTCAGAACTCCGGTTCTAACCCCCGGAAACCTTTCTCTATTTTCTCCTCTTTCCTCAATGCACCACCTCCTCAGTCCTCCTTTGCTGCTGATGACTTTGCTGATTTCTTCGATGAGACGGTCACAGTCATCCGTAGATCCTTTACAACCACCGCCCCCCTCACTGTGCCCTTCCCCCCCCTCTTGGCCCATCCCTTCCTTTTCCACTTTCTCCCCCCTTACAGTCTCTGATGTTTCTCAACTCCTGCTCTGCCACCGCCCTACAACCTGTGCCCTTGACCCTATCCCCTCTTCTCTTCTCCAAACTATCACACCTGACATTCTCCCATTTGTCACCTCCCTTGTCAACTCCTCCCTGTCTTCCGGCTGTTTTCCGGCATCCTCCAAGAGGGCCCACATCACTCCGCTGCTAAAAAAGCCTACTCTGGATCCCTCCATCATCCAGAACTACCGCCCAGTATCTCTTCTTCCTTTCCTTTCTAAAACTATAGGACGAGCCGCTTCTACTCAACTTTCTTCTTTCTTTTCTAACAACAACCTGCTAGACCCCCATCAGTCTGGCTTCAGATCGGGCCACTCAACAGAGACCGCGCTCTTCTCCGTCAGTGAATCACTCCATGCCGCACGAGCAGCCTCCCTCTCCTCTGTCCTCATTCTTCTAGATCTCTCTGCTGCCTTCGACACTGTGGATCACTCCATCCTCCTGTCTGCCCTGTCAGCAACGGGCATCTGTGGCATAGCCCTGGACTGGATTGAGTCCTACCTCTCTGGTCGCTCCTTCCAGGTTGCCTGGGCTGGTTCGGTATCGACCCCTCGGCCCCTCGCCACAGGAGTTCCCCAGGGCTCAGTCCTAGGCCCGCTTCTTTTTTCTCTTTACACTCGCTCCCTTGGCCCTGTGATCACTGCACATGGGCTATCCTACCACTGCTACGCGGACGATACCCAACTCTTCGTCTCGTTCCCGCCGTCTGATACGCAGGTTTCAGCCCGTATCTCTGCTTGCCTGAGGGACATCCAGAGCTGGATGGACAACCACCATCTAAAGCTCAACCCAGGCAAGACTGAAATGATATTCATCCCTGCTAAAACCTCTCCCCATCTGGATCTCTCCATTTCCCTCGGGGATACCACACTCACGCTGTCACCCAGTGCAAGGAACCTCTGCGTGGTGATGGACAGCAGACTGTCCCTCTCCGAGAACATTGTGGCGGTGACCCGGTCATGCAGGTTCTTCCTATACAATATACGGAGAATCCGCCCCTTTCTCACCCCCTACTCGACCCAGCTCCTGGTCCAAGCGATGGTTCTGTCCCGCCTGGACTACTGCAATTCCCTCTTGGCTGGCCTCCCAGCGTCTGCCATCAGACCCCTCCAACTCGTCCAGAATGCAGCAGCTCGTCTGGTCTTCAACCTTCCCAAATACTCACACGTCACCCCCCTGCTTACTTCCCTCCACTGGCTGCCTGTCATGGCTCGCATCAAATTCAAAACATTGGTGCTAGCCTTCCAAGCAGTTAAAGGGTCTTCCCCAGCTTATCTACAAAAAATCATCAGACCCTACACCCCTGCCAGACCTCTTCGTTCAGCCTCCACAGGCCGCCTGGCACCTCCCCCTCTCCAAACCTCCACATCACGCTCACGACTACTGTCTGTTCTGGCTCCACGGTGGTGGAACGAACTCGCGTAAAATGCCGATAATATTGTTTGTTTTATTATTACCGATGTGAATTTCATTTGATGCATTGTAAATTAGATATTTGATGTTAAGAAAAATGTATAAGTGCGTGGTAATTGAACTAAATGGAAATGTATGTACGTATGTTCATGCAGGTTGAACCAGCTCAGAACAGCCAGTGTAAGGCCCCACAGTTGTGGGCAGCATTTCGTCATCCGGCACGCTGTTGTTCAGCAAGCTGTGTGTACAGCTAGCCGTGTATCAGTCAACCAAACGACCAGCTTATGTTAGCTCATGTGCAGTTTGGAAACCGCTTATGTTAGCTTGTGTACAGGAAGAAATACATTTTCAACGAACATTTGTGTCATCTCGTCATTTATGGGCTGCGTTCACAACGCCACTAAATCTCAACAATTGCTACAGATAGTGAATCTGTGTCAGTCCAAACGTTTGTAGTTCAAACGTTTACACAGTTAGTGAAAAATAAGAGTTCAAAAGACTTTTACATGATGGAGCAAAGGGCACGACCACGGAATCTATCACCATCACAAAGCCACATGAAACTCTGAACCTGTGAAGAGCTGAAGAAACCACAGGTTGTTTGTCCAATCTTCCACGGTGAGCAAACAACTCAAGGGTGATCTCTGATTTGTGCACAGTAAATCAACCGACAAAACTGCCATTTCCCAAACGATCTTCAATTCATCACACAGAGTACATTTTAGCATTTACATTTCATTTTCCTGTTCAGGACTAGCTCGTTTTAGTCATGAACAGGAAAATGAGACAACTTACTTTGAATAAATAATTGGTTACTATGGGGTATGAGAGATCAGTATGACTGTAGTGTTGCATGTAGGCGGTGTAGCAATGTTGCGGGTGCAAAATCGCAACCAAAAACCGTCTGTCCTATGACAGGTGTGATATTACTGCCCCCTAAGCAGCAACACTGGAGATCCGTATAGCCGTTCGTCAGTGGATGTATGGACACTGTTATGCTGGGGGGAACAGAGGAACCAGAAGCAGACGGGGGTGCAGAAAAATGGCGATTTAATTACAGCAGGAGCAGACAGAGCAGAGTCGAAAAACATGCCAGGGTCAAAACCAGGAGGTCCATCCAAAAATGCAGAAGTACAAAATCCAACAAACAAAGAAGAGTCCGGGGAAGCAGGCAGGGGTCAAAACCAGAAAACCAAGTTCAACAGAAAACCAGATAACTAGAAAACCAAGGGCATGGGCAAGGGCAAGGACTCAGGAACAAGGGCAGGGGCAAGGAAAACAAGGAGGCTAGAACTGGGGGATGGAAACAAGGGCTCGGGAACAGAACAGGACAAGACGAACTAGCCAAAGAATAGTACAAAAACAAGCGAGAGGTCAAAATCCAGGAAATCACAGGGCGAAGGTACAAAAGGGCAAAAACAAACTCGTAGTCAAAAAATGCAAAATAACACATTGAAAAAACCAGAAGATCAGATGAGCAAACAAAACAAGAGGGCAGGTACAGAAGTCAAGGCAAAGGGGTGTCTATCAAGAATCTCTATAATAAGGCTTACACACATTCGGCACTTACTAAGATCAATGTTCTGACAAAGAAGCATACTGAGACTGAGGTTTAAATACAAGAGGGAAGGTGACAATCTAGGCGGGGCAGAGGAAAAAAGGTGGGCTAAACAAATAGACAATAGGTGGGGAAACATAATAGGGTAATAACATAATAACGGGAGGGAAACGAAAACGCGGACTGGATGCACGAAACAAAACATGTAAAACATACAGCTCCGGATTAGGGAGTAGACATTTGCATAGTTTGAAGACGTAGTGATAGTTAGAGACAGGTGCGAACACTTCGCTGAAACTAAACGAGTAATCAGGGATAGCATAGGGAGGCGGAGTTACAGAACAGTGCAGAAATACTAAGAGATAGTGTGAGTACGTGAATATTTTTAAACTACCTAATAAAAGTGATTGTTAGTTAGACAGACAGTAAGTGTATTAATCGGATTAGTACTGTACAAAACCTAGATTAGTAGTAGTTAGTAAGAATCGTGCTTTACAACATTTAACTACCAAGAAAAAGCAGGAAGTAAGAATCGCGAGTTTTAGAAAAAATGTTGAAAAACCGAAAACTACCGTAACCACCCAAATAGTGGGACACGCAGACAGGGGAGTGACTAGACTGGTAAACATTCAGACGCAGACATAACAGGGGAGGACAATGGAGAACTGTAATGGGAAACATAAACCAGGTAACTAAGAAAAATGAATAATAAACAAGACTAAACATGAAAACATACAGAACAAATACAGAAACATTACAGACACACTCGAGGAAAACCAGAAAAGAACCAGTTCTAGCACCTGGATAAGAGTGTCTGCCAAATGCCAATAATGTAATGTAATGTACTACAGAAGTAATTGAAATGTAATTAACAGCCACGATAACTAGCCATTATAATTGTAACCGTGATAAGATCAGCACAGCTGTTGAGCCCTTGAGCAATGGCCCTAATACTCGCATTGCTCCAGGCAGGGGCGTGCCTCGTTGTGGCTGGCGCTTGCAACCCCCAAAAATATTTTTTAAAATAAAAATTATTAAAATGTAAAAAAAAATAAACAAATGGCCATTTGCAAAATTCACTTGAATACAGAAATTAGTACAACTAAAAAAATAAAATAAAGCAACTTGCAGGGATTAGTAGTCTACAGTTTAAAACTGTATGTTCCATAATGCATCAGGACAGGTTGGCGGGCTTGCAGTAGCAGCCGCAATATCAGTGCTAACCGCGAGCTACATTGTTTGAAGTCATTTTGGGAGAGAGTCCCCCCCGAAATGATGCTACCGCTTGCTACCAGGGCGATGGCGATGAGGTTGTGGAAAGGACGAGAGAATGAAAGCAAAGGGGGCGAGTGAGTGATCACACTGACTGTTCTGTTTATTCGTATTGCCGAAAAAGCCCTCAGCCAACCCGAAGTGAAGGATAAACGCTCATTCCAAGCAGGCTGGTATCACATGCCAGACGCTAAACAGCGGCTCGAATATTCAGACAAATGCGACCCGAATGTTTCGCTTTGCATACAGGTTATATTGCCTGTAGTATAACTCCTTAGCCTAATCATCGGTCTAATTCACAAATCAATGTGTAAGTTCTGGTGGAGGCGTGGTTCTATTCGCAACACAGTGAGTTTACGTTATTAAACTGATGTTAAATATGCGTTTTTTGCGCGCCTCCCACGAGAGGTTGATTTACAATTCCTGCGCATGCCCACTGCTCCGCAGAGTCAGGGCTGGGATTTAGGCAACTGGGGACGCATGTCCTCGTAAATTCCGTGATCAGAGGGTGGACGGATCTGCCCCTTCCTCTCCTGGAATCTCTTCACCTGGAGCGAGGGGACACGTACGGGGGAAGGTTAGTAAAACATAGGAAAAACATTGAAACTTTGTGTTACCGTAGCAACGGGCAGACGAACAACACAGGTACAGGACGTACTTTAATCCTTTAGATGGAAATGCCCACAAATAGAATGTTATAAACTGAATATTCTCATAAGATGTAAAAAAAAAAAAAGAATACATTTTTTTTACACCAATCCAATCATTCTGACACCTAGCAGGCCAACAAGGCAACTTTCTGGTGAGCCTAATTTCTGCTTCAGACTAAACTATCCATCTTTTCAAATGAAGAATTTCCTAGGGTATGCAGACGTGTAGCATTTCACAACTTCTCTCACATCAATGCATATACTATAACTCCAGTTAAAGTACATGACCAATAACATTTACAGTACAATTGTTGATGTATTGCATATCTATATCCTCCTGATGGGAAAAAAAGAACAATACGGTATTTAATTATCAAAACAGCAAACTTATTCATTTTCTGAAAAAAAAAAAAAAAAAAAACCTAAAAACTAATAACAATAATAACAACAATAATACATTGATAGCTAAAATACCACCAGCAGTACAAAAAAATTAATATTCGGCTCATATCAAGAGAAGTAAATGTATGTTTCCCTTGCATTCATGCTATGGTCTGTTAAATGGCTGTACGCTCTCAGAAAAAATGGGTTCTTTGGCTCTTCTCCATAAAGAAAACCCCTATCTTAGGCGTGCAGTGTGAAAGCACCCAGATCAAGAACCATTTTGGCCAACACAGAACCCTTTAACGAGACAGGGATCTTCTACGGAACCCCAGGGTTCCTCAAAAAGAGAGAAGGTGGAGCACTCAGAAAGAAACTCCAGGTAACTAAAGTAGAACAAGTCGCTCTTGAGGGGGGGGGGGGGGGGGTGTTTATAAAGTCGGAAAATTAGCCAAAGAATAAAAGCTTAATTTCAATTTACTGGAAGCTCCAGGCACACATTAAAATAATATTAATAATCTTTCATTGCAACGGCGGCATATCTATTGATGTGAACAGTGGCTTCAGAAAGTATTCACTTTTTGGTGTTGAAATGGATAATATACTGTCATTTCTGCCCATCAATCTACACTCAATAATCCATAATGACAAAGTGAAGACATGTTTTCAAGAAATATTTATAAAAATTCAAAAACTTAAATCTCAGTACCATTTTTTCTGAGAGTGTAGTGTAACGTGTTCAGTAATAGGGCGACAGGCTCAGGTGGCAAGAGCGGTCGTCTGGCAGTCGGAGGGCTGCCGGTTCAATTCCGCCCTGGGTGTGTCGGAAGTATCCCTGAGCAAGACACCCAACCCCTAAATGCTCCTGACGAGCTGGTCGGTGCCTTGCATGGCAGCCAATCGCCGTTGGTGTGCGAGTGTGTAATGGGTGAATGAGAAGCATCAGTTGTACAGCGCTTTGGATAAAGGCGCTATATAAAGGCCAACCCATTTACCAATATGCACATGTCTGCTACCGTTTTTGGAGATGGTGTATTCTCACCTTGACGCAGATGAGAAGGACACAGAACAGGAGCACAGAGCTGGCGCTCAGCCCGGCGATGGCCCAAATCATCCCGTCATCACCACCAGTGATGTCATCACCACCAGTGATGTCATCACCACCAGGGCACATCCTGTCATCACCTGCTTCCATCCTGTCATCACCTGCTTCGCCCCCTGCATGAGAGAGAGCCACCAACGCATGAGAGAGCCACCAACGCATGAGAGAGAGCCACCAACGCATGAGAGAGAGCCACCAACGCATGAGAGAGAGCCACCAACGCAACGCAAGATCAGACTTGTGTTTTCCGCCCGAGAACCACAAGCCAGCCAGCCTCCCTGGCGAAGTTTTGTTCAGACATTATCATAGTTTTCATTTAAATGTAATTTAACCTTCATTTAACCAGGTGAAAATTAATGTACAGAGACAAAACAAAGACAAAATGACACAGAAAAAAAACAAAAACAGTGTGACCACTAGAGAAGTTTGTTCGGCTCCTACGGAAAAACTGACGTCAGAAAACTTTGATAAATCTGTGCAAAGGATTTACGGTCAGTGTAGTTCGGCTCATGGTTGATAAATGAGGCCCATTGAGTCTGTGAGCATAGAAAAAGGTAAGTTATGCTTATGGCTGCAATAGCGGTACAGTGGGGTGCAAAAATTTGGGCACCAAATTTAAATGAATTAAACATGAGACCTTTCAATGCAAATTTTAAAAAGCAAGATTGCTTTTTATTTTCATTTTCTACTGTTGACTGAGTGTGAGTGGTGTGTGTGTGTGTGTGTGTGTGTGTGTGTGTGTGTGTGTGTGTGTGTGTGTGTGTGTGTGTGTGTGTGTGTGTGTGTGTGTGTGTGTGTGTGAGTGAGTGCGCCCTGCGATGAACTGGCAACATGTCCAGGGTGTTAATGGTTGGCATATATATAGCGCCTTTATCAAAAGCGCTGTACAATTGCTGCTCCTCATTCACCCATTCATACACACACTCACACACCAAAGGCGATTGGCTGCCATCCAAGGCGCCAACCAGCATTGTCAGGAGCAGTTGGGGGTTAGGTGTCTTGCTCAGGGACACTTCGACACAGCCCGGGCGGGAGATAGAACCGGCAACCCTGGCCAGGAATATCCCGTCTAGACAACGGACGGACGGATGGATGCGACACTTCGAAAACACACTGCAATTACATTTACATTTTAGTCATTTGGCAGACGCTTTTAATCCAAAGCGACTTACAAGTGCATAGGTTCTACCACAAGTCAAAGCATCACATCCAGAACTAGAAAAATACACCTGGACTGCTGTTCTAAACATATAGTCGTCATCATAAGTGCAATTTTTTTTTTTTTTTTGGGGGGGCAATCCAAGAAATGACACAGCACTAATACTTGCCGGTGACATGCAGCATTGTGACCGGGCTGTCTCCACGGGTCTCATCGAAGGTTATGTTTACTTTGTTGTATTTGCTGTATTTGCACCAGTAAAGGCCAGAGTTGTTCACGGTCAGCTTGCTGATGGTTACAGAGAGCATCGCAATATTTCCTGCGGCAGTTGCTCTGCCCTTGAATAGCGTGTCTATTGTCAGCCGATGTGGATGATGGTTGAGGAAGAGCACTTCCTGTGGCTCAGGTAGACTCCAGTACACAGTGAGGCCATCGTGGAGCAGCGTCGTGGAACAGTTGAAGGAGAGCTCCCCTCCAGACCTCGCCTCAACAAACCTGACGTTTGTGTTCCCTGCGGATTGGAGACACACACACATGGTTTACATTACATTAGATTCATGGCATTTGGCAGACGCTCTTATCCAGAGTGACGTACAGTTGATTAGACTAAGCAGGAGACAATCCTCCCCTGGAGCGATGCAGGGATAAGGGCCTTGCTCAAGGGCCCAACGGCTGTGCGGATCTTATTGTGGCTACACCAGGAATCGAACCACCGACCTTGCGGGTCCCGGTCATGTAACTTAACCACTACAGGCCGCTCCAAGTTTACACTTCAGGACCTGCAAGGTCATACTACTAGATATAGGGGCCAGTTCCACAGCTACAGATTTAAGCCTGTAGCCCAAGACTAAATAACTAATTGACTGGAGATTCTCCACACAAAACTAAATTTAGTCCAGGACTACACTGACTTTGTGTCTGTGGAACTGGCCCATAATGCACATGCTGAGACATAACAGGAGTGTGATTAATGGTGGTGGGGTGGTGGGGTGGTGGTGTGGTAAAATTGTTCGGGAACTGCACTTGGCCTCACGCGGCGAGCAGTTGCAGGAACATTTTCCAGGTGAGACACTACTGTTGTACACCAGGTAGCTGCTTGACCAGTATAACAGTACACAGGAAGGCTCTGGCCTTAAAATGAGACCAGCCATCCCCTTTCCGCCAGCCCACGCTAGTAGTCGAAAGGAACACCTACGGTACATGAAAAAGTATTTGCCCCCGTCCTGATATTACATTACAGTACATTAATAGCATTAGGTAGACGCTCTTATCCAGAGCGATGTACAGTTGATTAGACTAAGCAGGAGACAGTCCTTCCCTGGAGCAGTGCAGGGTTAAGGGCCTTGCTCAAGGGCCCAATGGGGATCGAACCACCGACCTTGCGGGTCCCAGTCACGTACCTGAACCACTACACTACAGGCTGTCAATATCCTTGATAATAACTTGAAGAGACCATTACAAACTTGGTCTTCCTTGGTTAAATGAAGGTTAAAATAAATAATGTGAACAAATTTCAAAGTGTCATTTGCATAGTTACATTATATTAGCACATTGTACACTCACAGAGCACTTTATTAGGTATGAGACTTCTACTGCTGTAGCCTATCCAGTTATGATGCATTGTGCGTTCAGAGATGCTTTTCTGCATACCACTGTTGTAATGTGTGGTTATTTTTGTTACGGTCACCTTCCTGTCAGCTTTGACCAGTCTGGCCATTCTCCTCTGACCTCTCTCATTAACAAAGTGTTTCTGTCTGCAGAACTGCTGCTCCCTGGATTTTTTTATTTTATTTTATTTTTTTGCACCATTCATTGCAAATTCTAGAGACTAGTGTGTGTGAAAATCCCAGGAGATCAGCAGGTTCTGAGATACTCAAACCACCCTGTCTGCCACCAACAATCATTCCACAATCAAATTCACTTAGATCGCATTTTATCCCCATTCTGATGGTTGATGTGAACATAAACTGAGGCTCCTGACCCACATCTACATTTTAGATTTTGAACACTCCTCGCTACAATGGAATTATTTTCAGCAGGTGAATTGACGTTTATTTTTCCCCATTTATGTTTGATTCAGGCTGTGACATGATATGGCCTTGAATTTCCCCCGAAAACTATGTTTTAAGCCTACCAGACATCGTATCAGAAAACATCATACTTTATTTCATATGGGCTCCCTATAGCTCTGCATTTTAACATGTTGGGCAGGGGTAATATAAGCAAATCGCTGAAGTCGCCCTACATTTTCTCAATGGGCTACGACACTCCGTAGATCATAAATAGTCAGATGCACTCACCGAGCACTTCATTAGGAACATTTTTCATTTATTACACCTACTTATTCATGGGATTATCTAATCAACCAATTGTGTAGCAGCAGTGCAATGCATACAATCATGTAGATACAGGTCAGGAGCTTCAGTTAATATTCACATCAAGTGAGTTTGCAATGAATGGTGCAAAAAAATGTTTTTAATCCAGTGAGCAGCACTGTCAGAGTGATGGAAGGAGCGAAGTGTGGAGGCTAAAAGGAACCGCCAAAAAAAACTAAATTTCTGTGAAATATGTTGGTGGGGGTGTTATACAGTCAGGTCCATAAATATTGGGACATCGACACAATTCTCATCTTTTTGGCTCTATACACCACCACAATGGATTTGAAATGAAGCGAGATGTGCTAATTTGAGGGTATTTACATCCAAATCAGGTGAACGGTGTAGGAATTACAACAGTTTCTATATGTGCCTCCCGCTTTTTAAGGGACCAAAAGTGATGGGACAAACTAACAATCATAAATCAAACTTTCACTTTTTAATACTTGGTTGCAAATCCTTTGCAGTAAATTACAGCCTGAAGTCTGGAACGCATAGACATCACCAGACGCTGGGTTTCAGCCCTGGTGATGCTCTGCCAGGTCTCTACTGCAACTGTCTTCAGTTCCTGCTTGTTCTTGGGGCATTTTCCCCAAGCAAGTGAAATGCATGTTCAATCGGATTCAGGTCAGATGATTGACTTGGCCATTGCATAACATTCCACTTCTTTGCCTTAAAAAACTCTTTGGTTGCTTTCGCAGTATGCTTCGGGTCATTGTCCATCTGCACTGTGAAGTGCCATCCAATGAGTTCTGAAGCATTTGGCTGAATATGAGCAGATAATATTGCCCGAAACACTTCAGAATTCATCCTGCTGCTTTTGTCAGCAGTCACATCATCAATAAATACAAGGGAACCAGTTCCATTGGCAGCCATACATGCCCACGCCATGACACTACCACCACCATGCTTCACTGATGAGGTGGTACTCTTCTCTTCCCATCATTCTGGTACATTATTGGCATTTGGCAGACGCTCTTATCCAGAGGGACGTACAACAAAGTGCATACCCATAACCGGGGATAAGTTCGCTGAAAGACCCTAGAGGGAAGTACAATTTCAACTGCTACCTGTACAACAAAGATAAGGACGAGGGCCAATTTTATTTATTTTTTTTTTTTTTTGAACAAAGAAATAAACAACAGAGCAAAGTGACCAAAGTTCACTATCCAAACACTGCTTACCTAGCTAACTAAAAATACCGATACACAAAGCAAGTCACAGAGACAACAATTAAGGTTCACAGGGAGGTAGGGAGGGATGGGGAGAGGTGCTGCTTGAAGAGGTGTGTCTTCAGCTTGTGCTTGAAGGTGGGGAGAGAGATTCTTCAGTTCTGACCTCAACGGGGAGTTCGTTCCACCACCGTGGAGCCAGAAGAGACAGTAGTCGTGAGCGTGAGGTGGAGGTTCGGAGAGGGGGAGGTGCCAAGCGGCCTGTGGAGGCTGAACGAAGAGGTCTGGCAGGGGTGTAGGGTCTGTTGATTTTTTGTAGATAAGCTGGGGAAGACCCCTTAACTGCTTGGAAGGCTAGCACCAATGTTTTGAATTTGATGCGAGCCATGACAGGCAGCCAGTAGAGGGAAGTAAGCAGGGGGGTGACGTGTGAGTATTTGGGAAGGTTGAAGACCAGACGAGCTGCTGCATTCTGGATAAGTTGGAGGGGTCTGATGGCGGACGCTGGGAGGTACAAGTTAATCTTTGTCTCACCTGTCCATAGGATGTTGTTCCAGAACTGTAAAGGCTTTTTTAGATGTTATTTGGCAAACTCTAATCTGGTCTTCCTGTTTTTGAGGCTCACCAATGGTTTACATCTTGTGGTGAACCCTCTGTATTCACTCTGGTGAAGTCTTCTCTTGTTTGTTGACTTTGACACACATACACCTACCTCCTGGAGTGTTCTTGATCTGGCCAACTATTGTGAAGGGGTTTTTCTTCACCAGGGAAATAATTCTTCCGTCATCCACCACAGTTATTTTCTGTGGTCTTCCGGGTCTTTTGATGTTGCTGAGCTCACCGGTGCGTTCTTTCTTTTTAAGAATGTTCCAAACAGTTGATTTGGCCACACCTAATGTTTTTGCTATCTCTCTGATGGGTTTGTTTTGATTTTTCAGCCTAATGATGGCTTGCTTCACTAATAGTGACAGCTCTTTGGATCTCATATTGAGAGTTGACAGCAACAGATTCCAAATGCAAATAGCACACTTGAAATGTACTCTAGACCTTTTATCTGCTCCTTTTAAATGAGATAATGAGGGAATAACATACACCTGGCCATGGAACAGCTGAGCAGCCAATTGTCCCATTACTTTTGGTCCCTGAAAAAGTGGGTGGCACATATAGAAACTGTTGTAATTCCTACACCGTTCACCTGATTTGGATGTAAATACCCTCAAATTAAAGCTGAAAGTCTGCAGTTACAGCATATCTTGTTCGTTTTATTTCAATTCATTGTGGTGGTGTATAGAGCCAAAAAGAGGAGAATTGTGTCGATGTCCCAATATTTATGGACCTGACTGTATATCAAATGCCTCCAAAGTCAGGAAGGTGCTTTGTCCCACAGCAAGGCAGTGATCCCAAACATACAGCAATGCCCCATTTCTTTCTAATGATGTTCCTTTTCTTCTTTTTTTTGGTATGCCTATTGTTTCAAACTGTTTCCTCTTATTTATCAGCCTCATAATGACTTCCATTAACTCTGATGCTCACATTGACAAATGCTAATAACAGACTCCAAAGGCAATCAAAATCTAAAGTCTAAAAGGCTAGGATACATGACTGGGACCCGCAAGGTCAGTAGTTTGATCCCCGGTGTAGCCACAATAAGATCCGCACAGCAGTTGGGCCCTTGAGCAAGGCCCTTAACCCTGCATTGCTCCCGGGGAGAATTGTCTCCTGCTTAGTCTAATCAACTGTAAGTTGCTTTGGATAAAAGCATCAGCCAAATGACTTTAACGCAATGTAAAATCCAGTATACAGAGCCAAAATATCACATTTGTACCGCTGTCCACATGCCTACAGACTGCACTGTACATCCATACATCCATACATATTACAACAATTCATATACAGCGTATTAGCCGAAACAACAACAAAAATTGTAAAACGGGAGAAATTGTATCCATTACAAACATCGATTCATTTTTAAGATAAAAAAAATCACCAAAGGTACAGATCATGAGAGGGTCTCGGCGAGCGTAGTGGGGGGAAAACGCAGGGAAAGAAAGGGGGAGAAACCGAGCCGATGGCACTCACCGTGAGCCTCGGTGATGAACCCCAGTGCGAGCATCAAGCAGAGAGCCATCGTCCTCCGCTCACGGCCTCGTCTCGAGAGCACAGGAAGTGCACGCAAGCAGGGCTCTCTGCCAAAACACCCACCAACCACATCTACGCTTTGGAAAAATACAACACCCTGCTGAACAAGACGGCTGAAGCTCAGGAAACTGGTCAACCCAGCTGCAAGTTTTTGAAACGGCCAGTAGCTGGGTGATCAGTCAGACCAGCTCCAGACTCGACGTGGTTTGACCGGCTCAAGCTATGTTTTGAAATAGCTGGTAGCTGGTATTTCAAGCTGGTCATAGGTTGATTTTACACCTAGGGTAGCATTTAAAAATAAAATAAATTTCAGAGAACATGATTTAGTCCCACACTCATTTATGGACTGCAACAGTACAGTGCAGTATTAATCAAATTTGAAAGCAATTTGAATTGAAATATAAAGGCGGTGAATATGTACAGGTTATATGGCCCGAATGGTCTGAATTGCCGTTGTGAATAAAAGGTAAAATTTCAAAAAAGTGTCTGCAGTTCACCACTTCTTGTGGCACAATATGCAACACATACAGTGCCCTCCATAATGTTTGGGACAAAGACCCATTATTTATTCACCTCTGTACAGTCCCGGCCAAAAGTTTTGTCGCATGAGTGGACAAAAGTGACAATTGCTAATTACCCAACTCTTAATTAGCGAATACAGTTAGGAAACAACACAAATTAATCATAAGTGTCTAAAGTTTATTTAGATACTAGCAAAACAAAAATTTAATAGATGCTTATAAGGTTTATTGCTTGATAATGATGAACAAGCCCGTTTCTACCTGGACAAAAGTCTTGTCGGAAATCAAATTATAATCAATAAATTTTATCTCTCAAAAAGTAAATAAAATACCAAATGAAAAATCAGTCTAGTATTTCATCATGGACTATACGTTAAGAAATTAATATCTTGTATGGGTTCCTTTGGCCTGCAGAACAGTTGCCACCCGGTTTGGCAGAGAGTCATAGAGCTTGTTGAAGTCGTCGGGGATGGCATGGAAGGCCACCTTGCAGGCATCCCAAAGCTCCTCCAAGTTCTTCGTCTTGGTCCTCCAAGCTTCCCCCTTCATTCTTCCCCAGATATGCTCAATAATATTCATATCTGGAGACTGTGCTGGCCAGCCCTGAAGGACCTTGATCTTCTTCCCCCTGAGAAACTTCATAGTGGAACCTGAGGTATGGCAAGGAGCTCTATCCTGTTGAAAAATCGGACCCCTCTTGTAGTTGGGAATGTACTGGGAGGCAAGAATCTGTTGATATTTGGCACTGTCAATGTTACCATCCACCTTACAGATCTCCCTGGCACCTCCGTATTGGATGTAACCCCAAGCCATAATCTTTCCACCTCCAAATTTGACTGTCTTCTGGGTGAACCGTGGGTCCAGACGGGCCCCAGAGGGTCTTCAACAATATTGGCGGCGCTTGGGATGGAGCTCAACTGACGGTTCATCTGAAAAATCGATTTTTCGCCACTTTTCTGCTATCCAACCTTCCGTCAGGCTGTGGGCCTTGGCGTACGCAACACGGTTTCTTAGCCGTCTCTTGTTTAGCGCTGGTTTCTGGGCAGCAATGTGGACTGTGGAGACCATTGCGAGCGAGAATCCGACGTACAGATCTTGACGAAACAGGTGTTGCTGGCGTCCACTCCTCCTGGAGCTGTGAGGCGGTTGACATGGGGCTGGCTTTTGACAGTCGGACCAGCAAGCTGTCGTCTCGAGCAGTCGACCTGGGTCTTTCGTGGACGTCGCCAGTCTCTTGGTAGCGCTGGCGAATCCTCTCCACCTGCCGTTTAGACATATTGAAGATGTCTGCAACTTCAGCAGGAGACTTGCACTTGAGAGCACTTGTTTCTTTAAAAATTTTTTTTTTTTTTTTTATATTTTTCCCTTTTTCTCCCAATTTGGTAGCCAATTGTACCTCGTCTGATTCAATTGGAGGTAGTCGTATTAGATGTACCGCCCGTACCCCGTCCCTCGGCGGCCCGAATGAGAGCGACACGCCTTCTTCAAGCCGTCTCGTCTCGTGCCCGTTGCCGTGATTCCGAGGCGCCCGATGTGCTTATTGTGCGGCGATCTAATAACCCTGCCAAGTCCCTCCCCCTGGAGCAGCGAGCCAATTATTGCTGCCCCACGTGAGCCGGCCAAACTTGGCTTTTGGCAGGACCGAGAATCGAAACCCCGGGTCCCCGGTGTGCAACTGCAGCAAACTGCAACCGCAAGTCTGCTGCGTCTTAGCCTGTTGCGCCACCGCGGCTCCCCAGCACTTTGGTTTCTGGTTTGATCTTAGGCATGTTGACAGAAGCAATGTTGAGCATGAACTTGATGGCTTAAAGTGTCAAACTTCTGCTTTTATAGCTCAAAGTTACCTACTTATGATTAATTTGTGTTGTTTCCTAACTTTATTAGCTAATTAAGAGTTGGGTAATTTGCAGTTGTCACTTTTGTCCACTCATGCGACAACTTTTGGCCGGGACTGTACTCCACAATTTGAGATTTGGAATTTTTTTTAAATCACATGCGGTTACAGTGCGCACTGTCAGATATTAATAAAGGGCCATTTCAGGGCACCATAATGATGTCACAGACATATTAACATGTCATTGCATGCAAAGGATATGCAACAAAATACTTTCATTTAATACTTTCATTACTTGATGCTGATACTAAAACAATACATTTGAATGGATCTCTATGGGAATTTAATCAGCTGTAAATTATGCTGATACAGTATGAAACACATTTGTAGTCTCTAAAACCATTTTAGGAAATGCAACACGAGAAATAACTTACATGAATACCATTTGGCAGACGCTCTTATCCAGAGGGAAGGTGCCCATGAGGGCAGTCCAAGCTTCTTAGGGCAAGCATTACATTACATTACATTTGGCTAATGCTTTTAGCCAAAGAAACTTGCAGTTGATTAGACTAAGCAGGAGACAATCCTCCAATTCTCCAGTCCTCCCCTGGAGCAATGCAGGGTTAAGGGCCCAACGGCTGTGCAGATCTTATTGCGGCTACACCGGGGATTGAGCCACCGACCTTGCAGGTCCCAGGCATGCACCTTAACCACTACGCTACAGGCCACCCCCACTCTCAGCACAACTGTGGTAAAGCAGTGTTCCCGAACGCCACCGTTTACCACAACTACAATTGCCAGGAGTAGCAGACTGAAGACACACCTCTTCAAGCTGCACCTCTCCACCTCCCTGTAAACCTCAATTGTGGGCTTTACTTGTGTTATTTACTTGTGTCATTAGGATGATACCTTTGCTAGTTTTGTTTGGCTAGGTAAGCAGTTTATAAATTAATAAATCTGATGATCAAATAGGCCCTAGTCCTTATCTTTGTTGTACAGGTAGCCGTTGAAATTGTACTTCCCTCTAGGGTCTTTCAGGAGACTTATCCCTGGTTATGGGTTTGCAGTTTGCACTTTGTTGTACGTCGCTCGGGATAAGAGTGTCTGCCAAATACCATTAATGTAACGTAGAAGGTTCAGAGTAGACACAGGTTCAGTTTCATATTGATATAAAGTTTTATTCAATTCTGCAATAAAGCAGTTTGAGATGGGAAAATATATACTCATATTCCACAGTGCTGGGTAGCTCAGTGGATTTGTTTGGTCGTACTCCCGGTGCTAGAACTGGTCCTTTTCTGGTTTCCCGAGTGTGTCCATACATCCACTGACGAAGAGATGCAGGACCTGAAGTCACGTGTTTGCAGCTGCCGCCGTCATTGGTCAGACGGATTTACTGAAGTGGTCACATGTCCCATGCCGGCTTTTGTGATTGGACCAAAGTCTTCACGGTCCTGATTAATGATCTAACAAGTCTTCTCCTCCTCCTTTTCAGGACCTTCTGAAACATGAAAAAACATCTACAGTACGTGCAGCACCCTTCAGCGCCCATGACATCACTTCTCAGAGACATTTCTGGTTCTCAACTGTAAATTGAGAGCAAGTCTGTTCCTTAAAATAGTGAAACGAGTAGAAAGGATGCGGAAATCAGCCACTCATTTAGTACGGCAAAATAAACCAGCCAGAGACGTTGATACTCGGATTTAACAGGAGTACCTTCCCGATTTTCGTTGTCCTGTCCTTCCATGCACACCTCCTCTAAAAACAGGGAAAGAGGCAGATGTTAGCCAGATGCAAACCCCACTCCCATAGGCCAAACGAAACGAATGCAGCTGAAATGTACGGTAACCAAATGTACGGCGTCCTAGCTTGAATTACCGATCGAACGGTGGCCCAAAACCGTGCACAAACCTTTTCTCCACAGAAACTGCCGTAGGTTTGAGGCCAAACGGAGGTCTGTGGAAAACCGTCTACCATTTAAGGTGTGAGGTCACAAAACATACGATTGGAATGTTCTTTTCTGAACACCCCGATGCCAATGTGACAATCACCATGGTGAAATGAAAGGGATGTTCTAGTTCTAGAGCACTTGACACAAAATTCTAAGAAGGAAAGAATAATACTAATTCCAAAAGTGTGTTTATTAAGCGGAGGTGGAAACTCCAGTTTCAGAAAGTAAATTCCCGCCTAGTTTTACTCGTCACCTTCATGGGGGGAAAATCATACAGGCCACTTGTATTGCACCAAGTACAACACGTGGCTTATTAGGGGATCACCATAAACATAACCAAAAGGCACATTTCCTGTCTTCAATGGAGCACAATGAAATTTCTTTTTATTTTTATGTGTAATTTGCATCCCATTTTAATCTTGCCCTGAGCAACGGAATCCCATGAATCCTGTTTGAGAAGAGTGCGGAGAGACGGGCAGGACTGGATCATCAATACGCAGAAAATACAAGCTACCGGAGCCATCCACGTGGACGGAACCCGTAACCGGGTCGGTACTCGGCACGTGAACAGAACCCGTAACCGGGTCGGCACTCGGCACGTGAACAGAACCCGTAACCGGGTCGGCACTCGGCACGTGAACAGAACCCGTAACCGGGTCGGCACTCGGCACGTGAGCAGAACCCGTAACCGGGGCGGTACTCACGGCGTGGTCTCCTCCTCTGCAGCAGCGGCAGGAGAAGCAGTCCCGTGGCCAGAGAGCCCGCCACCACGATGACGGCCGCTATCGAGTTGTTGCTCCAGCGCTGGACCCGTTTCTCTGTAGCGGTTACAGGCACAGCCAAACTGACCAGGCAGGAATGGGAGGGCTAGTGTGGCCACATTACATTATCGGCATTTGGCAGACGCTCTCATCGAGAGTGACGTACAGGGGTCACCAACCTTTTTGAAACTGAGGGCTACTTCATGGGTACTGAGTCATACTAAGGGCTACCAGTTTGTTTTGTCACGCGCACAATACTGACCTTTGAACTAGAGTAGGGCAGAGTTCACCTAAACTTATCTAAACTTCATGTATAATAAACATATTTTTAAGATATTGTCATTTTTAAATCTACATAAATGCAAGTGTGATTTAAAAAAAATTGCAACAGAATAAAATTAAATTTTAGATGCAGCTTGAGTTGTGCTATTTTTAGAACAGGCCTGCGGGCGACTCATGTGGTCCTTGGGGGCGACCTGGTGCCCGCGGGCACTGTGTTGGTGACCCCCGATTTAGACTAAGCAGGAGACAATCACCCCCGGAGCGTTCCAGGGGTTAACGGCCCTTGCGCAAGGGCCCAACAGCTGTGAGGATCTCATCATGGCTACACCGGGGCTTGAGCTACCAACCTTCCGGGTCCCAGTCGTGCGCCGTAGCCATTAGGCTACAGGCCGCCCTGATGAATAAGCAAACAAACAAAACGCACGCACACAAGTTACCGGGGTCGCGGAACGCGAGATTAATCTCGGCTTCTCCCTGGCCGCGTCCGTCCCAGCCAATCACGCGGCAGCTGTAACCAGGGGAGATGGAGGACACTCTCCACACGTCAAACTCGCTGGTCAGGTCAAAGCGCCCATCCTCCCTGATCCACGCGTCCGTCCTGGTGCTGCGGGTCCAGTTGGTGCCGTACTGGTCAAACCAGTGGACCGTCCCGCGGGGGAACCCACCCAGAGCCCGGCAGAACATGGTCACCTCCATGTTGTCCTCAATGTTCCTCGCGGGGATGGACCAGACAGTGGGCTCCGAGTACCTGGCTAGAAGACAAGCGGTCAATTGATGAGCACAGACCAGACAACTTTAAACTTAGTCCCCTGGAATGAGTCCTGACCACACAACATGAACTTAGTCCCATGGAAAGAGTCCTGACCACACAACATGCACTTAGTCCCCTGGAATGAGTGCAGATCACACAACATGCACGTAGTCCCCTGGAATGAGTGCAGACCACACAACATGCACTTAGTCCCCTGGAATGAGTGCACACCACACAACATGAACTTAGTCCCCTGGAATGAGTCCTGACCGCACAACATGCACTTAGTCCCCTGGAATGCTAAACAGTCACAGTCAGAGTGGCTGCATTTTTACAGCCATCTGTAAGAGGTAGTCCTCCCCAGAGTACAAGAGCTAGTCTGGGGTGCAAGAGCCAGCAGCTCCTGGACTGTCAGAGCGGGTCACTCGTGGGCTGTCAGAGCTAGCTACATTTTCCAGTTTCAAAATGTGACCAGAGTTGGGTGTCTCGGTGGCGCAACCTGTAGAGCACTGACCGCATGCTCATTGCGAGCCGCGACGTCGGCGGTTCGAATCCGACATTTGTCGCATGTCTTCCCCTCTCTCTCGCTCCCATTCTTCCTGTCTCTCTATACTATATACTGTCCAATAAAGCAGAAAAAGGCCTAAAAAATATCTTTAAAAAAATAAATAAAAAATAAAAATGTGACCATAGCCTCAGTGTATGGAATCTTTGTTTTGAACAGGACCTCAAGAGTTTTTAGTGACCCAAAAACTCACCTGTAACTTTCAGGCTGGTGCCGCGCACAGCGGAGCCGCGGTCGGTCACCACCAGACAGGTGTAGTGCCCCTCGTCAGCCAGCCGAACTCTCTGCACCTGCAGCCACACCTCCATGCTGCTCCGGTCCCAGCCCGACCGAAAGCGGGGCCCGCTGCCCCCCGCGGCCCCGAAAACGGAGACGGCCGAAACGGGGGCGCCGGGGCGCACCCTCTTCCACTCCGCCCGGAACACGTGCACCCCGGAGCCCGGGGTCACGGCGCAGCGGATCCGCACGTCCCGCCCGTAGACCCCGGCGCTCGCCGACGGGCAGTCTAACGTCACAGGGCCTGCGGAAGAGCGGGCCCTCAAGACAACGCATTTTATTGCGGGAAACGTATAATATTTAGGAAAAGTGAGCCTAATTTTTGTTTAAGTTTGACAAAAGTGAAGGTTATTAAAAAATAAAAAAATTTAAAAAAAGGCCACAGCATGGAAAGTATCCATACTGTCAATGTGTCATAAAGAATACCTAAATCTACAATCCATTACAAAAATGTAATGATGCAAATTAATACAATCAGTGAGGTCACTTGCTGTCGTGAAATACTGAGGAGCCAGTGAGACCACTAGCTAGTGAAAAGATTATTGGAAGGACATCACAGTGATCACACACTGATCACAGAGCCACTATTACAAATCCGATTTCATGATGGGCATCACTATGACATCACCATAGGAAAACTGGCCTCATAGAAGGGTGCTACTGTTATGTCAACAATAGAGGACTATTGCGTCACGATGGTCAGTTATTTATTTATTCATTTTTGGAAGTCATGTCAGTAGGCCGATTTCACTTTTCGGAGGGCTTTGCCAGAACATCACTACTATAAAAAATAAACAAAACTGGGGTGTAAAAAAGAAGTAGGGCCACTTGCCATCAGAAGATACTTCCGACACAAAGTTAGCAGAACAGATGAAAACTAGCAGGAGAACAGGTGCAGCCATGCCCTGAAACAAAAAGAAAAGGGATGAACTGGACCAGACTCTTCCCATGATGCACCTGGATACATCAGAGTTGGTGGACCTACAGTTTGCTGTCAATCACTGACTTCAATGAATGAATAATGTCGGGGAATGCTCGTTTAGTGAAAACCCGTTTAAAAAAAGATTCACCCGTTTTGATTCAGCCTCAGGAATCACAAGGATTCGAGTCGATTTTTTGGAATGTCTTTTTTTTTGTTTTATTATCATTATTCCAAGTCAGTGTTCTAGAACTCTCAATTACCAGCAGTGATGGTTACATCAGAATTAGAATGTTCTGTTAACAGCATTCTAATGACATATTTAGAATCTTAGGCCTTACATGGTAATAACCACTCACTGGCAAGTAATTTGTGGGCGTTTTGTCATGTGACCATGCTCAAACTTAGACACATCTGATGACCAGAGACTGCCAGTAAGTTTCCTATAAAGTTTGGGGTCTGAGCAATATTTTTTATTTCACTCGCCCACACGTCTATAGTGTACATTCCCCACTACAACAGATAATATCGATTTACTTGTACATTTTGCAGTCCAACGTCACAGGGAAAAGAAAGTTATGAGTAGGTCAACATGTAGGCGAAATTAAGAAATTAAATCAGAACGAAGTCAAAACATCCATCTACGCGAAGTAGCATGAGCTAGCTCTGACAAACAGTGATAGGCTTTTTTTTCCTTTTTTTTTTTTTAAACGGAATTATTTTGATATTAATAATTTGGCACGAAGATTCTTTTTAGGAATTGAGTTTTTACAGATGCAGAACCGGTAAAGCAGTTTTAAAGCAGACATTTGTATTCACATTTTCACATTCGATTGAATGCGGTGCAACATAACGTCGTCGTCAAATGTGTGGCCAAGAAAGTGCATATTATTACCTACCTTTGGAAAGGGGACGTAAATCCGGCTCTAGATTTCTCAAATTAGACCCTGTGTGTTCAGAATCCGTTCTGAATTCAACGGAATTCATAGTTAACAAGCAACATTCATGTAGGGCTAATCTCACATGCAAATTAAGCAAACCCCTTACACACTAGAGGTAGGTGAAGTGACTTTTCGGAAATATCAAAGCACAGTGGTTGGTAGTTTCTCCAATTCTGTTTGACCAGTGGTCTCCAACCCTGGTCTCGGAGAGCGACAGGGTCTGCTGGTTTTTACTTTGCACTTAATTAATCAATTAGACCAGTTGATGAGTTAACTCGCCTCACCTAGTCAGCTGGGTCTCAACAGGGTGCTGATTGTAAGGTGCAAACAAAAACCAGCAGACCCAGTAGCTCTCCGTGGCCAGGATTGGAGACCAGTGTGTTTTGCAGTCCTACCACCAGCTTCTAATAGTTAAATAGGCTACCTACGTAAAGATAAAGCCGTTTTCAACCTGTGACACTGAATACGACTGCGTATGTGATCACTAATTGGTTTTAATATGACAGCCAGATGAGTGTAGCCTAGCCGGAGAAGAGGGCGGCTAATTTGGCCGTAAACGTATAATGCATAATTGCGCTGGTTCATTAAAACGGTTGTTTACAATATAATTGTAGGTGCCAAAACACTAGAACCCAGTGTGTCTAATAAAATGCATTTTTATAAATGTAACCCCCTTCAAAAAGAGAGGATTCATCTCAAGGTGTTATCCTTCAGTACATTTCTATATATGACCTTAAAATGCTTGAGGTTTTATCCCAGTTTGCCAATGGCATTGAGCGCTTGTGGGATAACTCAGATTCATAGTGTAACAGCACCCCCGTGTGGACATTTAATACAACATCGTATGCCACTTTCTCCGTGTCCGAGGTTTGACACGTTGTGTGTTCAGAGATGCTCTCCTGCATACCACAGTTGTAATGCGTGGTTATTTGTGTTACGGATATGGTCTCGAAGTTCCAAACTGTTAACGTATAACGTATAAAGCCTATCGTTTAGCCCATGTCTTCGCCCCAAACCAACGTGCCAATTAGGGCTATACCGCAAGGTTAGCTTTACATAAGTAAAGCATTCTGAGAGCTACCACATTCTCAGATTTTTGCAGATTAGCTAGCGATGAACCTAGACAGTTGAGGGGTAATGTTAGCTAGCCTACTGGTATATTTCTGTAATTGCAGAAGGCGGAGAGCTTAAGTGTTTACACATTTGCCACAAACACCAGTTTCACAGCCGTGTTTTATTTTTTGTTTACGCTCGGCACTGCACACCTAGAATGCTTGGAGGTGGGAAGTTATGGTTCTGATTTGCACGTTGGTCGGGATCGGAGCGTGTGCTAAATGACTAATGTAATGGAAGCTGGAAATTTCAACTGGGAAATTCCCATCTCAGACTCCAACTCGGAATGGAACGCAGCACACTGCAAGTTCAGCAGTTTGTCACCTCAAACTCGGAGGACATCAGAGGGGCCATTTATAGCCGTTCACTTCCTACTCGGAAGTCGGAAAACTGCTCATGAACGCACCATTACGCCATGGTAAACAGTGAAACCTATTGCAACAAATCCCATGTAAGCTCACCTATATAACTAACATTTCAGTCACACCAATACGTAGCCATTCACCCAGACGATTAATGGCAGACTTCAGATAACATTTTGGTGACCACAAAGTTGGTATCTAACAAATAAAACGCACAAAAGGCAACAAGTTCATATCAATCTTTATTGTATTTAGAAATTCACGCATCAAATCTTTACCATTTTTACATGGGGGGGAGGGGGGGGGGGATGAAAGTCGAGCTGTGTGTCATGCCTCTTTCAGTAGGCCCGATGCTCTACAGGATGGGCTGAAATGCAGCAGATACAGAAAGTGCTTGTCGACATTTTGTTTTGTTTTTTTGTGGGAGGGTTTGTGTAAAAAAAAAAAAACAAAGCGCTGTAAAGTAAGAGAAGAACTCCATGGCTCATGGGAGAGGAAAGGGGGGGGGGGGGGTTGGGGGAAAGGGAGTCTTTTCAAAAATAATGATGAAAGAGTTCAAGGAGAGAGAGGGAGAGAGCGGCGACTTCATCCCAGGATCAGGCTGGACTTCCCGCCTGGGGGGTTTCTTCGCCCGGACGGCGGCTCCACAGATACTACGGGCGGCGAGGGCTGTGGGGCCTCCTCCTTCTGTTCTGGAACCTCCTCTGGCTCCTCTTCATGGCCTAAAAATAAGACAAAATAAAATAAAAAAACACCACAGGAAGGCGGCACGGATGGTGCAGTGGGTAGCACTGCCGCCTCACAGCAAGGAGGTCCTGGGTTCAAATTCCCGTTGGCCGGGGCCCCTCTGTGTGGAGTTTGCATGTTCTTCCCGTGTTCATGTTTGGTTTCCACCCACAGTCCAAAGACATGCAGGTTAGGCTGATTGGAGAGTCTAAATTGCCCATGGGTATGAGTGTGTGAGTGAATGGTGTGTGTGCCCTGCGATGGACTGGCGACCTGTCCAGGATGTATTCCTGCCTTTCGCCCAATGTATGCTGGGATAGGCTCCAGCCCCCCTGCGACCCTGTTCAGGATAAGCCGGTTAGGAGAATGAATGAATGAATGAACAAACGAACACCACAGGAGTTAGCATACCCCCCTGCCACACACTGCACAGGTCAGGACAGGAACGCACAACACTTGAGGGAGGGGGGCGGGGGGGTCCAATCTGATCCGAAAAGGCCCAGGGTGTGGGTGCAGGTTCCCCCCCCCCCCCCCCCCCCCCCCCACAAAGCAGGATTACGGACTTGGCTGGGTAACCGCACCGAGGTAAACCCGGAACAGCCCTCGCGTCAGTCCGTGTTCTCTTGGGGTAGTTATCCAGCGGACTGAGCGATCCTGCTTTGTGACACAGGTCCCCCAGAATGGACAAAGGTCTGGACTGAAGACCTGACCTGACTTGATTAGTTAATTACCTGAATCGTGTGTTCTAGGGGCAGGTTTTTTGACCCAGCATTACACCGGCCCTTTTTGGATTAAGGTTGGATACCCCCGGCCCAGGCCACCATAGGAGCACTGCTCCCACAGACTTCACACATTCACCCCCACATGGAGCTCCAGAAAGCCCCAGCCAGTCAACCCACTCCTCATCAGCCCTCACTTCAGTTACAAATGGCTTTAATCCTCAAGTATTAACAATTTAACAATACTAAAACACCCCATTTCTTAACTGTGGGTCTGAAGGGGGCCGCAGGAATTTCACTGTGCAAGAGAGGATGGAAAATGGAAAAAGCCCCAGGCTTTTCACCCGCATTCGGTGAGACGGTCCACTTCATCCACAGATGTTGAGTCTTTTCTTACATTTCCCCCCAGTTTGTGAACGTTTGCACATCCTGCGTCAACCTCTCGCCAATTCTGGAAAGCACAGCCAATCGCACACTCTCCTTCCGGATCACCGTGCGAATTGCTGCGTTTTTCCCACCAATCAAGACCACAATCCCCAGCATGCACTGTGACACTGGCCACGCCCCTTCCGCCTGTTGGCACGAGGCTGCTAAAAGATAAAAGGTGGCCTAAACTCAATTCCACAAAGCCAGACACAGACGGACTGTGGGTGCAGACAATGCCTGCGTGTTTGAAACGACAAAGCCCCACTGTCAGGCTTCTGCCTCGAGTGACTGAGAAGGTCTATTCCTGGGGAGTTTAACTGTATAACAAGACAATGGGAAACTGTGACATCCTCCGTTAGACGACTCTACACAAATGAATTCTTCGGAAGCGTCGGGTTCCGATTCCCCACTATAGCACTCTCTATACTGTGATCACATCCATCTGTAACCCCATCTGCTTTCCCATCTGCATACCAAGCATTGTGGTTACCAGCCCAATACTGCTGCCTGAAGCCTAGTGGCTAAGGTACATGACTGGGGCAGCCTGTAGCCTAGTGGCTAAGGTACATGACTGGAACAGCCTGTAGCATAGTGGCTAAGGTACATGACTGGGACAGCCTGTAGCATAGTGGCTAAGGTACATGACTGGGACAGCCTGTAGCATAGTGGCTAAGGTACATGACTGGGACAGCCTGTAGCATAGTGGCTAAGGTACATGACTGGGACAGCCTGTAGCCTAGTGGCTAAGGTACATGACTGGGACAGCCTGTAGCCTAGTAGCTAAGGTACATGACTGGGACAGCCTGTAGCATAGTGGCTAAGGTACATGACTGGGACAGCCTGTAGCATAGTGGCTAAGGTACATGACTGGGACAGCCTGTAGCCTAGTGGCTAAGGTACATGACTGTAGCCTAGTGGCTAAGGTACATGACTGTAGCCTAGTGGCTAAGGTACATGACTGGGACCCGGAAAGTTGGTGCTTCAAGCCCCGGTGCAGCCACGATAAGATCCCCACAGCTGTTGGGCCTTTGAGCAAGCTCAAAACGAAATAAAATATGTAAATAACCTGCAATGCTATTCAGAGGAGACCAAACAGCTGGATGTCACATGGTGAGATTCTTCATCAGCTGGCAAAATGTGCAGAGGATTTAGGGAGCTGCATCTCAGTGAACTCAGAAAATGCGATGGACTGAGAAATAACCCCCGTGTTGCAGAAATGCAAAGGCTTACTTCCCATGTGAAAACAGTATGCTGAAGTATACCATTTTATACTTTTATACTTGAAAGTATAATTGTATCAAGTACACTTAGATAGTAACATGGGTTACTATCAACTTGTGAAAAAAGTCAGTACTGTATCCCTGTTGCTTTGATGTGAAAGACCAACTTGTGGTCTTTTGGACAAGTGCATCCAATTGGTATTTAAAATTAATTAGGATATAATTAATTTCAAAGTGGTCTCTGAAGTCTTTGTTAATATCCACTTACAAATGTCCCTAAAACAGAGCTGTCAAAATGCCCGATACGTCCTCTAAAAGCTGGCCTCGACCCGCCCTTGATCTCCAGAACTTCCGCATAAGGTGCGTTAAAACACAATAAAAGCAGACATCCTCCCCAAGCTCGCAGCTGAGAGAGGAAACGGATGGAGAACATGCAGCCAATAACTGCCCGACAGAGGAAGAAAAGGAAGGAAACGTTTCTCCAAACAGCTCGACAGCCAAGCCTCTCCCGCGGGATCGAATAAGAGCCGAGTCACTCTTCCTGGAATAACGGTCATGCCCATAAAAGATCATTACTCAGCCTGCAAGACTCTGTATTGATGAGCACTTCCTGTTTAGAATGAGAGTTCCTCGCTGCCCCCTTATTACTCATAATTTCAAAGGGGGTATAATCCTATGGTTCCGTGCAGAGAGAGACGGGCACTTACCGGCACTTGGCTGCTCCACTTTCCCATCCTGTAAAAACACAATAGGGGGGAAGTTACAGGTGGAAAGTATGACAACTGACCAGATTTTTCACCACAGAGCACTCAAAACCAGATACATACAAGTGCAGGCCATAAGTATTTGGACAGTGATGACCGCAGTGCGTGTATATGTGAATGACCGCACAGAGAAGGCCATACTGCCTGTCGTTTTTAAGTGTTCAGCAAATGGTCAGTGCATCTTGGAATGAAACTGAAGACCAGTTTCTTTTCAAGGAAGAGGAGGGCAAGTCATGAGCCATGTGCATTCATACAACTAACATGTAGGCACGCATATGGCAATACACCGTAGGACAAGTCTTTTTGGATGAAACGTTAGATCATTTAAAATATGAGAATGTAGCCTACTACATGCTGACCATCCCAATGGCTATAACAGTGTTATAATGCATGAGAGGCATACATAGTCACGGCCAGTACGGTCACAGGTGAAGGGGGTTGTTGGGCACAATGCGTGTGGGTGGGTGGGATTTTGGGGGTCACGTAAACTTGTGGACATTAATTTGGGGTTGCATCAGAAATGTCTGGGAACACCTGTATTTGATTATCTTTCGAATTTCAGTAAGTGATACAACCACAAACCAGATGCATTAGAACAGACATAACCAAGTAACTGGTAGATCAAACTAGCTTCATGCATGGAATATTAACATTAACTACTGGTCAGTTAAGGGTCACTCATTTCAAGCACTGATAGGATGACCTGTGATTATTGCATAAACCGGAATTCATTTACTAGTCCCGGAGCAGGTTAGGAGCAACTCAGGATATCATCCCCTGATATTTCTTTGAGGTTTGGACACTGAAACCACATCCAGCGGTTTAGAAGGACAGCATATTAACGAACGCATGCAACAAAAATGACAAACCTACTTTATTATGCCCACAATAGCAGTCATTTTGACCGATAAGTCACAAGGAATTGACATTGTAACCAATCAGAGGTAGGACTGTTTAGTGGACTGCCATCCGTAAGTGGACAGGATGCAAATAGCCCTCTTAAGACATGTCTTTTCAGCATGGCTTTTACCGAAGGTGCGTTGTGTCTTCACGTTAATTTCGAGGGGGTTAGACCCACCTCAGGTGCCTTGTCTGGGATTGGACCCCACTACTGCCGACAATGAGGGTTGGACTCCAAACGGAGCACTTTTATTTTAACCATTTATCATCAGCTTTCATTTTTATGCACTGTATTTCGTTTCAGTTTCCATCTCCATGTACAGCATATCATGTTGCAGTGCTGTATTAAAAGTGCTATACAAATAATGTTTCGCTTGCCTGCTAGAAAGGTACATTAAAAGGCCATGCAAACATTGAGTGTTTACCTTTAATGACACGCCTTTATCTCATTGGTTAAACCAGTGTGTCCTCACTCCGGGTCCTGGAGAGCCTCAGGGTGTGCTGGGTTTTTTGTTTGCCTTAATATCAGCGACCAATTCAGAATCCAAGAAACCAGATAAGAAGAGTCAACCATAATTAAAACTACTTTAATTTATCAATTAAGTGCAGAGTAACAGCACAAGCCAGCACATGCTGCGGCTCTCCAGGACCAGGACTGAGGAGCACTGGCTCAAAACGCTGCCAGTGCATCTCTGCCGGACAAAGACATTCTCTGTGAACCAGATGGCCGGTCGCCGCTCCTACCCCGGTGCTGGGCTCCTCGGACAGGCAGTTGTTCTGGTTGGCATGGTGACACCGTCTCAGGGGGGCCGACGGTTCCCCACACAGCACCCCCGTGGGCTTCCCGCCTGCAAGACAAGAGCCGCCGTCATCCAAAGACCCTCTATGTGCAGCCCAGATAACACAGTGCCCTCCCGCTCCACCACGGCTGGTGCGCAGCAAACGTTCTGGCACAAAATGGCCGCCGTTGCATCAGTCATGGTGGTGGTTGAGGCGAGTGACCCCCCCCCACCACCGTCAAGCTGTGGTCACCATCCCCGTTCCTGGAGATCTACAATCCTGTACGTTTTCATAGCAACCTGAATGATACACACTGACCCTACCAATTAGCAGTCCAACAGGATCCATGGCTGTTGAATGAGGTGTGCTTTGTTAGGGTTGGAGTGAAAGCCCTACAGGACTGTAGATCGCCAGGAACAGGGTGGGTGACATCTGCTGTAAAGTGAGTCTTGAAAGGCTTTATATACATGCAATTATCTATCCATCAGCCCCTACGTTTCATCTGATCCTTGATGGCCAAAAATAAAATGTATTTATAGAGCATTTCACAAGCAGCGGTCACAACACGCGTCACACTGGCCAAAAGCCCCCTACCAGAGCAAGCCAGGGCAACAGTGGGAAGGAAAGGCTCCCTGTGAAACTTATCAGGGTGTGTGTGGGGTTCGTCAGTCAATATTCACGCCAATGGAATTAGCCTTATTCCAGAAATGGGCCTTACTCCAGAAGGTTCCGGTTGGGCCACACGCTTCTTGCCGATGCTATGCTAGCTACAGCCGTTACAACACACCCATCTTTCACCCAGCGAGCTCACTCAATCAAATGAAGTTCATCTGTCCGGATAACTCATCTGAAACTCCACACCTCTGTGACCACAGGGGATAAAACAATCACTGCAAATCTAACCCAATTCATCCCCAGGCCTTACGAGAGTCAAACCCTCAGTCAGGGGTTATGAAAACCTTTTTTCATTAAAAGCGTCGCAGGAAAACTCTGAACTGGCTCACCTGTGAACAGGTGATCGATTACGGAAACCTACGTAGTGTTCCGCTGGTGGAACCCTCTAGATCCACAGGAATTTCACAGTCACTCACGGATAACAGGACAGTTGAAATAAAATAAAAAAATATGAAAAAAAAAAAGTCTCGTATCATACGGTTACCAAGGAACGAAAAAAGGATCACAGGCACCGTCGAGGAAGACGTGCTACACGGAGCGCATCCGAGGCTTCGCTAAACCACGAAACGCATTTCATTAATGTGTACCAACAGGTCGAGGGAGCGGAAACCACTCAACTAAAACATTTCCGTGACTAAAACCAAACTCAAAAGCAGTGTGTAGGAGACCTCAGGGCAGACAGGGAAGGCATTCCCGCATTCCCACACTCCCCCCCCCCCCCCCCAATCCCGGGCTCCCCTCTCCAACAGGAGACGCACCGTTAGGATTACAGAGGAACGCTGCCGTCATGCAGGAATAATGTACCATCCATTCAATAATTAAACCATCGTCTGAAACATCATCCCAGTTGTGTATAGCCCACGAGCCCTGTTAATTATTTTCGATTGGCTTTCAGAACGCTTTAATCTTCGCTCACACCGCATAAGGGTTGGTGAACGATACACTTCCCGTTTCCTGCTTCTGTTAACGGCCTCCGACCACGGCCGACGAGGGGGCGCCTCCCAATACTCAAAAAAAGGAGTCCTCCCTTCCGCCACAGATTTTTCCCTCTTTTCTTCTTTAGTATCGAGTATTGATTGAAAGACACGCAGCGCGAGATTCTTCGCGTAGAAAGAGGGCAACATTTAAATGATCCTCTCATGATCAACAGGCACTGGCACACTCAGACTTCATGAGCTCATTGCCTGCAGCAGAAGGTTTTTAGAGGATCATTTGATGGTAAACTAAAACCCCTTCCATTATGCAGTTGGGGAAAAATAAAACATTTCATGTCACAACTTCCATGTCGCACTTGGTAAATGGTAAATGGATGGCATTTATATAGCGCCTTTTATCCATACGCTACATACACCAACGGTGATTGGCTGCCATGCAAGCCACCGAACCAGCTCGTCAGGAGCATTCAGGGTTAGGCGTCTTGCTCAGGGACACTTGGACACAGCCCTGGCGGGGATCGAACCAGCAACCCTCCGACAACTGCTCTTACCATCTGAGCCAACGTTGCCCTTGTATCTTCATCTTCATCATCTTGTTGCAGCTCTTTAACCCTTTCAGTCCCAAGCCCAATACGAAGCGGCTCCACCCAAATCCCGAGGGAGAATTTAGCCGGGTTGTAATGGCACCTCAAATTTCAATTGGTCTGAAAAGGCACAAAGGGGGAGTGAGTCTGAAGGGGTTGCAGTGATGCCTCACTTGCGGCTTATTGCAATGCAATGCAATGCTAACGTCAGGGAGTGGATTCCGTCCAAAGAGAGACAGACATCGCAAAGGAGCCAAAACTCACGAAGCCCACTCGCAGCCCCTCGTCAGAGCGTCCAGGGGCTGCGGTTCAGGCCGCTCGTATCGCCACTCCTCTTCCACTGGCAGCTGCGACAAAGATCTCCTCAGTGAGCATCCAGCGCCAGCGGCGGCTAATGGAGTCAAATCAACTGCCGCTTGTGAGCGAACAATGGCGTGTTGGAGGGGCCGCCGCGTGCGTGGGACTGGGGCTGTGTGAAAGACGCTTTCTGTCCCCATCTGCGCATTGGCTCGCACACTCGCACACTCGCACACTCGCACACTCGCACACTCGCACACTCGCACACTCGCACACTCGCACACTCGCACACTCGCACACTCGCACACTCGCACACTCGCACACTCGCACACTCGCACACTCGCACACTCGCACACTCACACACTCACACACTCACACACTCACACACTCACACACTCACGGAGCTGCTCGCCGCGATCCGCTACCGCTGGTTCCGGCACGTTCCGTGGCCTCTCACATCCACCCGGGTGTGTTTTTTTTTGACCCCCCCCCAACCCGTGTAATGCCATGGCACGACAGGGGCCCCTTATATGTCCCCGCGCCTGCAGGGACCCCTCGATTGGCCCCGTCCAGCGACTCCGCTTAACCGCTGGGATTCAGCGGAGTTCTTTCAGGGTCTCCCTTCCTAATAAGGTCCGACTTGAAAAGCAAGCCTACCTCATTTCAATCCCCCCGCCCCCCCCCCCCCCCACCTCCTCTCCCTCCCTCCCCCACCCCCAGAGCAGAGACTGCGGGGCCTCAATGAGAATTTACTGCCCCACTCGAAAGGTTTATGTTAGTTTAAACAGAGCAAGACACCAAAGCTGCCGCCCTTCGCTGTGCAGACAGACTCCCGCCTAAAGAGGGACCGCTGTTTATGATGAGTACATCAGCCTGCACTCACACACCATCCAAACACTGTCGAACTGTTACTACACCACGCAGACAAAGTGACCCCACTTAACCCGCCTGTTCTGTCTACGGCCGGACGACCTCGTCCAGACGTTTCCGGAGCGAAGAGCGCGAACTGAAACATGGAGGGAAACGCGTTACTGACCGAGGTGCGAGAACCCCCCCCCCGTGCCGTAGCACCGGGAGGCACACCTGGGCGGCACAGGTGTGGGCAGATGCTCACCTGCGTGAGAGCTGGAGGAATCGCAGGGCAGACGCGGTCTGACTGAAGCACAGCCGGAGTAATGGAAACCAGATATTCAAACGTGAGGCTTTAAAAGATATCTGGCGCATGGGAGACGACTTCGTCACCACCCCTCACCCACCACACACCCCCCCCCCCAAAAAAAAAACCCCACAGCCTTCAACATTTCCTGTCTGTTCCTGATTAAGTCATAGCTCTGCTCACGCCAGCCTGCTGAATTGTTCCAGCCGAAAAAAAAGAGGGGAAGACAGGGCGGGTGCGCTCCTGCACGTCAATCCACACACACACACACACACACACACACACACACACACACACCTGGGGCAGCTGGGTGTGTCTTTTGCAGCAGCGAAGACACACCCAGCTGTAAATCAGCCTGTTAACCCTGTACGGCGTGAGCTCACAAATGTCATCAGAATGTTTTCAACTCAGCATTCTAATGCTGACGATGTCACCATCACTGCCAGTAACTGAACGTTCTAGAACACTGACCTTCCAAAACATCCCCCCCTCCCCTCAAAAGAAATAAACACACACACACACACACACACACACACACACACACACACACACACACACACACACACACACACACAACTCTTCAAAAGGGTTAACTGGGCGTGGTCTCATTGAACTGCCGACGGAAACTTGACCTAGATCTGACATCGCTGGAAAATTCCCCATTGGGAGACTTTTTTAAAGAGATACTGGCCCGGAAGGGCATTTCTGCCAGCATAGAGATAACAGGCCATTATTCAGCTATGACGACAACTTGCGACCCATAAAATACAATGGCATATGGAGGCTAGTTTTCACAGCATCTTATGTGTAAATGGTTATATTAAATTCAGACAAATGTAAAAAAAATAATAATAATAATAAGTAAACCCAAGTTCCATTATGTTTCTCATTAACATAACATCTTCACAGATTAGCAGTATTACAGGCCATAAATGACAGTTCAGCATTCAGCCATTGGCCCAATCGAAAGCAATCAATACACTAAACGATCAATAATCCAACCAAATCCAGCAATCAATGATATAGGTTAGTCAGCGGAAACCTGAGCCAGCTTGCCGTGAGCCCCCAGGACCAACTGCCAACGAGAGTAAGCGACATCACACAGATCTCAACCTGAAGCCACATCTCATAGATCACTTACAGCTCCCGGCAGTATGTCAAGATGTAGGATTGGTGTCCGTTAGGCTATGCATTCCCATCCCAATCCCGTTACTCCAAAGGAAGGAGCTGAATCCCAGTAACCCCCAGCACCCCCCCGCTCACTACAGTCAGGAATGACAGTGTCCACCATCTCCACCAATGAAATTCACAGTAAACACAACCCCGCCCTTTCAAAAAAAAAAAAAAAAAAAAAAAAAAAAAAAAAGACTCAATCACCGGATGAAGAGACATAAAAAGGCACTCTTGTTTTGGACCTCATCAATCAGAGCCCTCGACTGCCTCACCGGTTACGGCACAAACATCCATTTCTGCAATAATGCCGTATCCGGGGGGAGGGGGGGGGCACTGTAAAAACAGCCAGTTTAGACCAGGGCTCTAATAACAACCAACGGCACCTGAGGGGCCGCAGGCTCAGCTAGCAGGAAGCCTGCATTACTGCACACGGGGGGACAGTAGGCCGCGGATACATTAGCACGAGTAGCACCTGACGTATAGCCGTCGACACTGCGCCCGAATAGAAAGCCATACATAGCGCCGATATTTCTGTGTGTCCGACACCAGACCAACATTTGCATGGTCGGTTGGCTTTTAAAATGTGACATTTATTCATGGTTCAATAACAGCTGCTGGGCCCTTGAGCAAGGCCCTTAACGTCACGTTGCTCCGGGGAGGGGGGAGGGGGGGGGGGAATTGCCTCCAACTTAGTCTAATCAATTGTAAGTCTCTTTGGATAAAAGCACCAGCTAAATAATGTAATGTAATGAGATCCCCCCCCCCTGAAGTTCCTGAGGCAAATGAGGTAAACTGAAAGCAGTATCTAAACAAAGGATGCAAAAACACCGAGTGTCTCCATCAGCCACTGCAGGACATCACAAGACAAAATGCCTGGTAGAATGGAGCCACACCCACTAGACCAAAAAGGCACCAGTATTCTCTGGTCTCAGCCAACAGCAGAGCAGGCATTTCAGACCTATGGGCAGGCAGATCAGATTTAGAAAGTAATTACAACAGCAGTTCACTTGTCAAACGCCAGATATTAAAGCACAATGCATTCAGGATCACTTAGGATACTGTGCCGTATATGGGTAAGGATTTGTAACTGATCTTTACAATTAATGCTTCTGCCCCGGAAAACATTAATAGCTTATAATTACGGTTCTAAATAATCACACGGACTTTCCAGCTCACTGCAATGCTGAACTAAAGAAAATGACTCGACTTTTTTTTTTTTTTTTTTTTTTTTTTTTAAATTGGAGACCTGCACAACAACTTGTCTGTTTTCTCCCCATAGGCCTGCGTGTAAGAGGAGATGCCTGGGGTGGATGCTACCGCGCATCAAAGCGCTTCTTTATCCATCCAACAGCACAAAATCTCTTGCCTCACGGACAAACTTGGGTAGAATTCAGACCCGAATGTGGACCGCTTCAATTGGCTTTTCAGACTACACAGTTGACCAGGGCTAATCCGGGCAACGTGAAAGGGGATTTGGGAGAGGTAGGAGTAGCTACCGGGCGGGTTGTTCCGTCGATGAGCGTGGGGGTCGTCGGGCTCCGCGAAGATGTTGGAGGCGGTTCTGTTCTTGCGAGCTGGCGGCTTATCCTCGTCCGTGCCGAAGGATATGCTGGAGGATCCCCCAGGGGGCCGCAGTACCCTGTGTGAATAGCGACAGTCAGTGGCGGCAGACACTCGTTGACACACTCCGCAATAGTCACACGGAGAAACCCCACCCTAGGACAAAAGACTCGCGTTACACACACACACGCACAAGTCAAGTGGCCGTTTAACAGCGCAGGCTGTCGGTCACGCTCGGGTGGGCCCACCACGTTATCAATACAGACAAAAAAAAGAAAAGCACGTGCGCGTGCACTGCAGTGGTCGGAAACGTCTGTGCATCTCAGTCGAGACCGATAATAATCCATCTCCCCACAAGTTGCTTTCAGAATGCTGATATTAATTTTCCCTTTTTTTGCACACAGCTAAGCCAAACAGTCCATTAAATAGATTTCTGGACTCCGGGAGTATAAATGTCGCACGCGTCAGCAAATTCCTGCTTAGTGTCTATTTTTTCCATACCAAAGCCTTCCAAATAACACAATGCACTAAATTAATTTATTACAGAAGCGACCCCCCGCCCCCTGCTCTCAGTGAAGACACTTGGTCGAGCTTAGAAAATGGATGTAGCCTAATCGCAAAACCATTCCTCGACCCCTCCCGCCCCTCCTCCTCCCTTTCAGCCTTATGGAAATGCTGGCATCTACCAGCTGACACTAAGCAGCTGTTCCAGTCAGACAAAAAAATAAATAAATCAAGTTTCTTCCAGCAACGGAAACCGAAAGAAAGTCGGCAAACGGAAAATGACAAATAAAAGCTATTGATTCGCAAGGGCCGTACTGAACTACAGGAGATGTCTGTCGCGGAAGGTTGATCGTAATGCTTAAACCAGACTTAACCTTCTGAGCGGATGAGCTCATGCGCTTCCACGAAGGCGGCGGGGAGAAAAGGCTCTTTTTTAGAAGACCCCACCCTACAATGAAACGGCAAATATTTACTATATTGTGTCACGACCTTAGAATGTGGAAAAGCTAGACAGACAAAATATAGCATCTTGAGAATGAGGAAGTTAAGACCAAGAGATAATGCCCTGTTAACCAACTAACCCGTTTCAGATTATTTGCACTTGGAAATGAATCGTTCGAGGGACGGGGGCGATTAAGTTATTCGCAAGCTAGCTAGATAGGAGTGAACAGTCGGCCAGTAAAGATCAGGAGCTAGCGAGCTAGCTAAACCCTTGGTGGATTTTTCAGGCAACAGCCCCCACCCCAAGAAAAACCGCATTACCTCGCTAGCATTCTGGCTATCAAAAGAAAAGGTTTTGGAAATCGCTGCCGTTAGCTCAACTGGCGACGCAGCCACACTGGCGCTTCATTTCTCAGAAGAGAATTTACAAAGCCTTTTCAGCCTTTCGCCAGTCAACACATCTCGCAAGCTGTCAACTAACGTTAGAAGACTAGCGTCTGCTAGTGCTAGCCTAAATGACCAACTGCTGCATTTCAAACGAGGGTTTGAGTAGTGTGGCTGCATTCAGCACCAGTATTCACCCAGTCAATAACATGCAGCATGCTGTACTGCATCAATATCAGCTACAATGGTAGTCTTGGTTCTCAAGCAAGGGATCTTTTTTTTTTAATGAAAATTGTGACGTGGCTAATTTTAAGTTCCCCATCTATCCATCTGGTTACATAAGTGTAAAACGGGCTAGTTACAAGTCGCAACAAAGCCCGTCTTTCCACAAAAATGGAAACGAACGTCATCTAGCTAGCAAGCAACAAAGAACAAACCTACAATTATATGAAAGCTAGCCAACGTCAGGCAACTACCTGCATACTTAACAGTTAACACGGGCAAGCTCACTGGAATCAACTCGCAATCTCGGCTTCAGCTTTGATTGCAAAGCGCTTAACTTAGTGATATTAGCTAGCTACAGCAGGCTGGCCAGATGGGTCCAAACTTAGGGAACCGTTAGCCAACATTAACCCACTTAGCAGCCAATACCCAACATTAATGACGTTCAGCGAAAACTAGCTACATGATATCCATCTATAAACATTTTGCCTGTTAACTGTAACGTTAGATATACAATAATGCATGTTTCCGGTACACAGACAGAATTTGTGAGCGGAAATGATAACAATGTGGCCAGTTTGCAATAAAAAAAGCAACAAAGTTTGGCAGCCATCTATGAGGTAATCAAACTAACTAGCTACCAAAACTACTTACACACTAACGGTTCGCTTTAAATATGGGTAACCAGCGAACGTTACCAGACACCCAACTCAATTATGCGTCCCCTATTAGCGGGCTAGCTAAATGGGTTCCATTTTCTTTTGTTTGTCCGCCTACGTTTGACTGTGGTCTTTTTACCTGGAACTACTTTTTGCATCTGGCTCCATCCCCTGGAAAGTGGTGGTCGTAGTCATTTTTTTACAGTCTAATTTAATAACCACGTTGTAGTAACGGTGATTCTATAAACTGCTTAGCCGTTGCGTAAATCCTTTCTTCTCTTCACCCCCTCATATGCTCCACCCGACTTACACCGAATTGAAGGGGAAGCGAGGGGAACGTCTTTTATACAAGTTTACTCCCACCCACAAGACCCAGCCCAAGGGAGATCCACGCATTCTGGTTGGCCAAAAACGCATGAATCTGATTTATCATTGGGCGTTTACACCGCCATTCACTGGCCTTTTTTTTGCAGTCCTCTCGTTTATCTTTTTATTTTTTTAATTTTTTTTTTATAAAATGCAAATCTTCAACTCGACAAACAAATACTGTAGCTACTTTCTGATTGACATGTAACAGGACATTAGACAGCTAATAGGCCTAATGAATGAATCCACTGGTTCCTTTAAAAAAAAAAAAGCAAAATAAGCTAATTAAATCCATATCTATTAATAGATATGAAGAAGTGTCCCAAGACTCCAAATTTTTCATTTTCACCCACACTAAATGTTCAACAATCAACTTATTTGACTGGGTATTTCAAATCTTGACAAAACAACTAACTAACCCTGCAGGAAAACAGTGAAATTGTGTACCAATAAAAAGCCGGCATTACATCCACAGTATATGTAACATAGAGACATTATATCGTTGCAAGACATAAATATTTTTGAATATCTTTGCATTGAAATGACTTGTGCTCACACATTCCCCACATGCCCTTTCCTCCTTTGCAGCAGCCAAGCCAGAAATATTCATACACTTGGGCCTGCAGGGATCTACGAGTGACAGCATGAGATGGGCATTGTGGGGCGACATGGCTCAGGCAGTAAGAGCAGTCGTCCGGCAGTCGGAGGGTTGCCGGTTCGATCCCCCGCCCCCGGGCTGTGTCGAAGTGTCCCTGAGCAAGACACCTAACCCCCAAATGCTCCTGACCAGCTGGTCGGTGCCTTGCATGACAGCCAATCTCTGTCGGTGTGTGAGTGTGTGTATGAACGGGTGAATGAGAAGGATCAATTGTACAGCGCTTTGGATAAAGGCGCTATATAAATGCCAACCATTTACCATTCACGATTGACCTAGCCATCCATACATGGTTACTTTTTGGGGCGGCCTGTAGCGGAGTGGTTAAAGTACATGACTGGGACCGGAGCTTCGATCCCCGGTGTAGCCACAATCCGCACGGCCGTTGGGCCCTTGAGCGAGGCCCTTAACCCTGCATTGCTCCAGGGGAGGATTGTCTCCTGCTTAGTCTAATCAACTGTACGTCGCTCTGGATAAGGGGGGGAGGACAAATTACCCCCATGGGGTTCAATTAAGTCTATCTGTATATCTTCATCTTTTTACTCATGTCTGCAACAGTGTGCTAGAATAAGCCTGCTCCACAGCTCTAGTCCTCTGTTACACCCCCAGTACAGGACAGTTGCATCACATGTTCATCTTTCAATGTAATTCAATTTATTAAAATTTCATTTGAATAGCGCTTTTTTCCATAGACACTGTCACGGTGAAGCTATGCTGAAACAGGAAATTGAATAATTAGGCAAGACCGAGCCCAAACAAACCTCCAAAAACCCAACAAGTGAAGTTACAAAAAACACTCCCCAGTTGGAAGAAAAACATTCAGGCAGTGGCTCGAAAAAACACGAGTTCTGTCGAGGGGTAACGTTCAGGTTGCGATCAGATGCATAGGCCAACGAGAGAGACGGCTTTGTGCACCGTAGCCCCATTCAGCCCATTGTCTGCTCGAACCGTGAGTTATTGCAGCTGCTCGGCGCCATGAGACCATGCACCACGTGAAGCACAGTATCGCCTTCAAACACCAGGGCACTCCAGCACCTGTCTGACAGCCCGACGGACAGCTGTATCTCCAGGGCCACGTTCTATCGTAAAAACGTTTTGCTTTCGGCGTCCGCGTTGAACGATGTTTCCTCCCGACGGAGTGCAACGTTTTTGCAACAGGCTTTGTTTGCCCCTGTTTGGTGGGTGCGTCAGGAGAGTAGATCCAATTAGTTAAGGCCTGCGCTTTAAAGCCCAGAGAACGCCTTCTCCTGACGCCATTGGAGCAAACTGGACTTCATCATTGGCTCAGGCGGTAAGAGCATTCGTCTCATTGGCTCAGGCGGTAAGAGCATTCGTCTCATTGGCTCAGGCGGTAAGAGCAGTCGTCTCATTGGCTCAGGCGGTAAGAGCATTCGTCTCATTGGCTCAGGCGGTAAGAGCATTCGTCTCATTGGCTCAGGCGGTAAGAGCAGTCGTCTCATTGGCTCAGGCGGTAAGAGCATTCGTCTCATTGGCTCAGGCGGTAAGAGCAGTCGTCTCATTGGCTCAGGCGGTAAGAGCAGTCGTCTCATTGGCTCAGGCGGTAAGAGCATTCGTCTCATTGGCTCAGGCGGTAAGAGCAGTCGTCTCATTGGCTCAGGCGGTAAGAGCAGTCGTCTCATTGGCTCAGGCGGTAAGAGCAGTCGTCTCATTGGCTCAGGCGGTAAGAGCAGTCGTCTCATTGGCTCAGGCGGTAAGAGCAGTCGTCTCATTGGCTCAGGCGGTAAGAGCATTCGTCTCATTGGCTCAGGCGGTAAGAGCAGTTGTCTGGCAGTCGGAGGGTTGCCGGTTTGATTCCTGCCCTGGTTGTGTCAAAGGGTCCCTGAGCAAGACACCTAACCTCCAAATGCTCCTGACGAGCTGGTTGGTGTCTTGCGTGGCAGCCAATCGCCGTTGGTGTGTGAGCGTTGGTATGAATGGGTGAATGAGAAGCATCAATTTGGATAACACACTTTGGGTAAAGGTGCTATATAAGTGCCAACCACTTACCATCAGTCCGTCCCCCACGTACAACGCACCACCGTTTTTGTAAATATTTTGCCGAGGCCGAACGTGGCCTGGGATGTCTTTTCTTTCTTAGTGGCTGCATATCCATCACGTTGAGGGAATTATCATGTTATTTTCATATAGTATAAGATGTGCTAATCACTCCTTGTAATAAATGTTTTTTCCAACTTTATTCCATTTGCATCAGCTCAGAAAGAAAGGGGCAAAATAATTCTTGAAATAAATTGCATGGAGTAGCCAGGAATTAAAAAATAAGACACGGCCACAAATTCAAGACAAATCTGTAGTGCTGGCGATGAATATAAAGAGACAGAATGGTAGCATCAACCAGCAGTGATTTATCAGCACCAAGCTGCACAGGCAATACGTTTTGATAAAAAAAAATTCTGCTGCCAAGGTATAAAAACTATGGATGGTTCATAACTTTACAGGCTTGCAGGATACAGGGCAGCCTAAGATGCAGGACTGAGGCCTGGAAGGTCAGTGGTCCAAGCCCTGGTGTATCCACGATAAGAACCACACAGTTGCGAGGCACTTAACCCTACATTGCTCCAGGGCAGATTGTCCCCAGCTTAGGCCTGATTCATACTTCTACATCGAATCTACGCGGAGGCTACAACCTAGGGACCATGGCTACACGTATGTGTAGATTCAACGCAGAAGTATAAATCAGTCTTTAGTCTAATCAACAGTAAGTCACTTTGGATTAAATACAATTTAATGGGAGTAGACCATATATTCAATATTTATTTGAGCTCATGGTGGCACTGTAAGCATTAGTATTCCTCCTCACTTGTTTTTCGCTTTGAACCTTCATAATGAGGGAACGGCACACAGCCAGAAGTGCGCCCCCTCTGGCTGCACATTTGTGTAATCGGCATCTGCAATATTGAGATTTTCCACTTTTTTGACTTCCAGCTATTCAGTCCAAAGATTCGTCAAATGTTATCGAAAGAAAGAGCCACTATCAAAGAAAATATGGCCACAGTCAGCCGATGAATTTCCAGTGCTTATCAATCTCATACAGAGGCCGAAACCCAGTGGGATCATGGTCATACGCAGCATCAGTGCAGGAGGTAGGAGCAGTCGTCTGGCAGTCGGAGGGTTGCCGGTTCGATGCCCCGCCCTGGGTGTGTCGAAGTGTCCCTGAGCAGGACACATTGCTCCCATCGAGCTGCATGGTAGCCAGTCGCTGTTGTTGTGTGTGAGTGTGAATGGGTGAACCAGAGGCATCAATTGTAAAGCACTTTGGATGAAGGCCTACATAAATGCAATCCTAACAGTAATTTCATGGCGATGCATCCAGAAGCAATACAACATGGGGGGTATAAATATCATCACACGCTATTAAACTTCAGCTACCCGGAGTAAATCTCTCATTTTGAATGACTTCGCTTTTGTGTGGTCCATCCCCCAAGCTATAGCACTCATGCCACATTGCACTGCTTTCTTAATAATTACAGCTATTTACTAACATTACGTGCCGTTTGCCGTTGTAGTTCTACCCAATGTTAACCATGATATTAAACAATAACCCGTTTGTGCTGGGTTTCAAACCGTATTGTCTTTGTTATCAGTTCAACACATTTTTGTCCCCGTATTGTATTATCTCCCGGAAGCTTTAAACTATGAGAATGTTTTTTCAGGACTTTGCTGCAGTCTCGCTGGAATATTACCTCCAGAACTATCCACGACGTGACGGACTCCACTGCATGCAGGGAAGGAAGTGGAGAACCCGGGACAGTCCCCTTTTCCCTCCATGGACATACTGATATTCTGATGGACATACTGACATACTAATGAACATACTGACATGCTGATGGACATACTGACATACTGATGGACATACTGACATGCTGATGGACATACTGACATGCTGATGGACATGTTGATGGACATACTGACATACTGATGGACATGTTGACGGACATACTGACATACTGATGAACATACTGACATGCTGATGGACATACTGATGGACATGCTGAAATACTGACATACTGATGGACATACTGACATACTAATGAACATACTGACATGCTGATGGACATACTGACATACTGATGGACATACTGACATGCTGATGGACATGTTGATGGACATACTGACATGCTGATGGACATGTTGATGGACATACTGACATACTGATGGACATGTTGACGGACATACTGACATACTGATGAACATACTGACATGCTGATGGACATACTGATGGACATGCTGACATGCTGACATACTGATGGACATACTGACATACTGATGGACATGTTGACGGACATACTGACATACTGATGGACATACTGACATACTGATGGACATGCTGACATACTGATGGACATGTTGATGGACATACTGACATACTGATGGACATGTTGACATACTGACATGCTGACGGACATACTGACATACTGATGGACATGTTGATGGACATACTGACATACTGATGGACATGCTGACATACTGATGGACATGTTGATGGACATACTGACATACTGATGGACATGTTGACATACTGACATGCTGACGGACATACTGACATGCTGATGGACATGCTGACATGCTGATGGACATGTTGACGGACATACTGACATGTTGACGGACATACTGACATGCTGACGGACATACTGACATGCTGATGGACATGCTGTCATGCTGATGGACATGCTGACATGCTGATGGAGGTGCATTTCAAGGACGTCATCGAGGCCATGGAGGAAGCCGGCGGACCAGCTTGAGCCAGGTTCCAGCAGCCTCCCCTGGGGGGCCGAGCCCAGCCAGGAGAGGCAGTGAGTCAGCGCCCCCCCCCCCCCCCCCCCGATGGGAGCAGGTGGGACACTCACGGTGACTCACGCAGCACATCTACCCCCCCGAGAAGAGGATCCAGACAGCAAGGAGCAGCTCAAACCTGACCGGATCACAGGCCGGACGGCGAAGAGGGGGATGGAGGGGAACGGAGCCCAAAAAGGACGAGTGTGGGAAAGAGGCCATGCTGCACCCCCCCGTCCCACTACAGCGTCCCCAGAAGGGGGACCGGCTCTTGAGGACTGGCCGTTCAGATTGGCCTGACTCAGGGCTCGAACATCAGGGCTCGAATATCACCCTTATAGCACAGCGCAAATGTCTGGAGAACTTCCTTGTGGCAGAGAGAAACATCCATACATCCATCCATTTTCTGAACCCACTTATCCTGATCAGGGTCACAGGGGGGCTGGAGCCTATCCCAGCATACATTGGGCGAAAGGCAGGAATACACCCTGGACAGGTCGCCAGTCTATCACAGGGCACACACACCATTCACTCACACACTCATACCTACGGGGAAATTTAGACTCTCCAATCAGCCTAACGTGCATGTCTTTGGACTGTGGGAGGAGACCGGAGTACCTGGAGGAAACCCACGCAGACACGAGGAGAACATGCAAACTCCGCACAGAGAGGCCCCGGCCGACAGGAATTCGAACCCAGGACCTCCTTGCTTTGAGGCTCCAGAGAGAAACAGGACAACAAACAAAAAAAAAAAAAAAAAAAAAAGGAGACTTCCCATTCACACAAGAAAAAGACACATCTGCTGATGGACACTACCGGAGGCATGGTCCACTACAAAGCTGGAACCCCACCGCAAAAGCAGGACTGCAGTTCCTGTGACAGTAATCCAAGGTGGACCTTCTCAGCTTGAGATTGATTGGAGGAGTTCAATGATGCACTCCGTTTATGTCAATGTCTGTTGGGTGTTATCGTGTGGTAAACCCCCCTCCCTTTGTCTCTCCTTATTGGTTTGTAGAAG